>NC_056580.1:26810587-26970587 GCF_018340385.1 Cyprinus carpio | reverse complement strand
GCCGCTCCTGCTGCTCACAGCGCGAGCGACGTCACGATACTGAGCCGCGAGGAGAAACACACGCGCCCGCGCGCGGAGCTGGGATACGATGTGATGTGCGAGACTGAAGACAGAGAGAATGACAGAAAGAAAAAGAACTGCAAGAAAGAAAGCAAGAGGTGGAAATTAGAGAGAGATGAAGGAAATGCGAGAAAAAAGCCAGAAGAAAATAAAAAAAATGACCATGCAGCTAAAAGAATGAAACTAAGGTGGAGAAGATGAAAGAAATATATGAAAATAAAATTTCAGAATAAGCATGAAAATAAAATTAAAAAGAGTTAATGATGAAGAAACTGAAAGAAATGAAAATACAAAGAAAGGAAAGATAAAGGACATGCTAGAAAATAAAAATGAAATCGCAAGATGGAGAAAATGCAAAAAATAAAGATGAAATAAAGATGACAAATGTAAGAAAAAGATGAAGAAAATGCTAGACAGAGATAAAAAGAAAATACGGTGACAAAAAAATGGGGAAAAGATGAAGAAAAAGCCGAAAAATGAGCATGCCTCTTAAAGAATTAAATGAAAGATGAAAACTGCAAGAAAGAAATGAACATGCAGCTAAAAGAATTGAATAAAGATGAAGAAACAGAAAAGAATATGTGAGAAATGGAAGAAAAGACAAGAGATGAAAATGTAAAAAGAAAACAATGCACATGACTGAAAGAAAGATGAAAAAAGAAAAATAAACAAGGGTTAAGTCTGCTAAAAAAGAAAAAAATATGAAGAAAACTGAATTTTAATTTTTTTTAAAAAATTCAAATGAAAACAGGAGAAAAAAAATGCAAGAAAAGAATTTATGATTCAAGTAGGGTACAACAGGGCTCCATGGAGCAGAAGACATTTACATTTATTTATTTATTTATTTGTGTATTTATTTATTTCCTTTGACATTTATATTTCAGACAGCTACAATATTAATTTTCTTCAACAAATCCTGATCTTCTCACACTGTGTGAACTGAAAGAAACATCACATTTTCTTTAGCCAGAATTGAATCTACTGACAAAAGACTTGTGTTTCTCCATTGGGCTGCTTTAAACCTTTATTCATGAGAAACTGACAAGATCCTCCACTGAACAGAGCAAAAGAGATCAAACAAACATCACTGAAGAACCTCTGTGTCCCGTAACAGCTGGACGACGCACAAATAAATAAAGGTGACAGAGTCAAGCCAGTGTCAGATTGCAGTAAATACATCTCCTGTGTAGTGTTCACAACACGCTTGAAATAGCCATATTACACTTTGACATCCTCACAGAAAACTGCTTTTGAATCAGACCCACGTGACAAAAAAATAATACAATCAGAAGATGCAAACCTTAAAAGTCTTTAATAGAGAAAAGAGAGGAGTTGAGTTCATATAATACAGCAGTATTCTCCTCAGAATGAATGAACAGCCCAGTGTTTTCTGCCTTAACTACAGCTTTGATTAATCATTTGTTGTTGTAGGCTCCAGAAACCTGCTCAATGTCATAACGTATTATTATTTTAACATATTATAACTGCAGCCCATAATTAACGGTGATATACTGTGTACTAATGTTTGGCAAGAGAATAAGGGATGGGTTAGCATTACTGAAGACGTTTCAGTACCATTTTTCATTGGCTAACAATTATATAAATCAAATCTACACCCAATAATTTATAAGGGGAAAAAATGCTTTGGAATAAATCATTTTCTTTCACATATGCATATTTACAAATTTCATAATGTAATTCATATGTCACAAAACAACCCGAAAAAAATATATATTAAAGTATGATAACATTAATAGGATCTCTGTTACAATTATTAAGAGGGGGAAAAACTCTGAACTACCAGGAATTGTCCAAATGAAGAATAAATTAAAAGGAATCCACAGCTGTAGTTAGTCTCTATGTGTCTGCTACGCATCAGAAAAAGCCCAATCTAATAATTGCCCCCCAAAAAAGTTTAAAAATATATTTAGAAAATAATTTTTCTATATTTAGATATGTCACTGTGAACTTGTTGAAAAAGTGTTGAAAGTCTTTTGATTTGTGAGAAACCTAAAAATCATGATGTTCTAAATTATGCAAAAGATAAAATAAAATAAATAATGATAATAATAATAATCTGGAGTGCTGGAATTCCTTCAATGAAGGCACATTTCATTCTTCCACTGAACGAAAGACTTCAGATATTCCCTTCGGTGTGGCAGATGGCACTACAGATGCTTCAGACCCCTGTGCAGAAAAAAAGTACACTTTAGAGACTTATGATGACTTAAATTATTCATTGCAGATTGTCAGTTATTAATGCAGCATGTTAAGGCACACAAATGTTACTGTTTTATCAGGGTTTGTAAGCGCTTCCATCACATTTTTATACCCATTTTTAACTATTGCATCAGAAACTAGTTTTTTACACTCACTTGAGATGGTTTTTGAAAAACAAAATAATAATAATGCAAATAATGGGAGATGGAAATGTATTTGCAGAATAAATTCTGATGCAGCGAACATGAATCCCATGTGACTAATCGGCTGTTTCCACTTGCCTTGTTTTATTAACTGTTGGTTACTAGGTTACAACCATCATCTATTCGAACAACTTGATGGAAATGCACCTAATTCGCATTTGGTTTTGTTTTTTCTCCTCAGTTCCTTATATGATGGTTAGATCTAGAGTTAGATTCACTCACTGGTGACGGTTGAGTATTTCCAATCTTACATGTTCCCATGCCTCCGTCTCGGGTGGAGCTCGCCGCTGGGTCGCCGTGGCCTGCTGTTTGTGATGGGGCCTCTCCGGATCTCTCTGTGCGTCCTTCTCCATTGTCTGTCACCTGTGGACCACGGGGGGAAGAAAACACACAATACACACTCTCTCAGTGAGGGCTGAGGATGAGGCATACTAGGCAGGCATAGGGTTCGTTAAAAAAGACACTGCTGCTTCTGCGTCACGCACATAAATCACATGAAGAAGACACGGATAGATGTTCCACTGTACCCCCACTGACACTCACACAGACATCAGATAAACTACACTCACTCACACAGACACATGCATGTAAAATACTGGATTAATGTAAATAGATACAAAATTGGTTTCAAAATGTTTAGTACAAAGGGAATATAGCGGAATAAAATTATATTATTTTATGAACAAATTTAATTTTATAATATAAATGCAAAGAATTAAAATATAAAAATAATAAATGTTGAAAACTTTTTTTTTTTTAAGACTTCAAAAGTTTGGGGTCAATAATGTTTTTGAAAGCAGTCTCTTCTGCTCACCAAGGCTGCATTTATTTAATCAAAAATACAGTAAAAATGGTAATATTGTGAAATATTATTACAAATTATTATATATTTTAAAATGTAATTTATTCCAGTGATGCAAAACTGAATTTTCAGCATCATTACGCCAGTCTTCAGCGTCACATGATCCTTCAGAAATCATTCTAATATGATGATTTGCTGCTCAAGAAACATTTCTGATTATTATCATCGATGCTGAAAACAGTTATCTTGCTTAATATTTTTATGGAATCCATGATACATTTTTTTTCAGGATTTTTTGATGAATAGAAAGTTTAAAATAATAATAATAAAAGATCTTTTATAATGTGATAAATGCCTTTGATATAACTTTATGATCAATTAAATGCATCCTTGCTGAATAAAAATATTAATAAAAATAAAAAAAATCTAAAAATTCAAACCTTTTGACTGTCATGTACAAAATAAATATATTAATATATTTAAATAATCAAGGCATGTCCTCCACACAGATCTTAATTTGTATGCACCAATATAATGACACACTGTCATAAACAGCAATATTTACATACACCATCAGTCAAAAGTTTAGACACACTTGACTGAATCTTAATGATCTTAAAAATAATTTAACCCATCAGCAAACAAAAGCTTCTACTCAGGACTGTTTTTATGTGATGAGAGCCAAAAATACATTGTATACGCTGACGGCACACAACAGCGCCCTGCATCTCTAAACACGCTCCCAGCTGACCCCGGCGACACAACAACAAAGACGAGTAGACAGATCAATCCAGGACATAAATTAATGAGCCGTGTGCGTCAATACGTTGAGTACACACGCTGCCATTACAATGAGTGTCATCCAACTCCCAATATAAATTTACCAGCGCCAGTTTAAACCGGGTGTATTTCACAATAGAATATTTTCTAACACAACAACTGTGGTACAATGAGGCTACAAAGATGAGTCAAGCACTGCTAACGCAGCACCCAAAAGACCTCGCAGGTCCAGATTGCACACGCACAGTATTTGGACCTTCTCAGTGTATGCCTCGTACATTTGATTTAGTCTTATCAAATCTGTCAGACACAAGCCATGGTAATATATTGAACCTCAAAATCAAAAGAAAGAAATTAGTTATCAAAATTTGCTTTAAGAAAAAGAAGTCTATTTTCTGACATTTTAAAGGCTTTGCATTGTGACATTTTTAAGCACATTTCTCCTGCAATTGTGGGGGAACATTAATAATAATAATAAAAATAAAACATTGTAGTTTTTGCTGTACTCAAATGCTTGGAAGTGACGGTACTGACTCATCATAAAAACATTAATCATTTAATTTTTTCCAAAACATTTTACAAACTGAAGTTCAGTATCAACTAAAAGCAAATATTTCAAGATTGGGCCTCAGTTTTAATTTGCAGGATTGTTATGGTGGCAAATTCCAGAGATATGATTGGTTATTGCATCCACATAGTGAAAAGCATGTGTTCTTGCATTAAAAAAATATATAAATATATACAAAAAGGAACAGAATAGAGGTTTGACACATTTGTAAAACTATGTTTACTAATCTACACTCAAAAATGCAATGTTCATGCTTCAAGATGCTGAAAAAAACAGCAAAACAAATGCAACCGCCTAAGACATCTATCTGATGCATGTTTAAATAGACCAATAATTTAAGAAATGATTCTGCTCTGTGTTCCAGTAATGAGAATCAACTGTAAATTATAACCAAAAATAATAAGAATCACAAAAAGTAAAACATTTAAATGCAATACTGCAAATCTGGGCAGAAAAAATATTCTTTGTCTATATATATAAAAAAATATGACCAGGACCTATTTTGGGAATATTCACCCAAAAAAAAAAAAAAAAAAAACTGTTGTTGTGTCCTGGAAATATTTTCATGAGATTTGGCTCTTAAACTGATTAATACAAAGGTAAGATATTTTCACCAGGTTGTACTCACAGGGCTGGCCGATGGCTCATGGGACTCTGTAATGGATCTCTGTTTTGTGAGGAGATGAGTGCGTGGTAACTGTCTCAGAGGATGATGGGAAAGAGACTCGGACCGTTTCATGGCAGAAGACACGGCCTGAGCGAAGCGTGAGGCTGAGTACGGTTTGGGTGCGGTGAAGTTTCTCAACTTTTCTAGACTCAGCGAAGTCGTGGGGTTAGTGGGAAGACTCTTCTGACGGGACAGATTAGACGACGGTGGGAATTTGGGAGCTTCGGGTAGAGGTACATCTACCTCTGCAGGTGCAACACTCGCTCCTGCATTCTCCTCATCTTCCCATTGGACTGGTGGCGGTGGAGGAGGGAAGTTGTCCAGTGCAGCAAACACATCTGATTGCGGGCTGCTTGCAGTTTCTTTCGGCCGGGCTGCAGGACTGCTACAACAACTGCTGCTGCTGCTATTACTGCGGAAGCTCGCTTGGCGAACAGCCGCGGAGGAGACGAAATCCCCAGGTGTTCGTTTGTGCTGCGGCAGACGAAAAGAAGCAGGTTTGGGTCTTGTTGCAGGTGGAACTTTCTTGTTTTTGATGTTGGATTTGGTTCCTTCTACAGGGAATGGAACGGTAGCTGGAGGTGAAGTACAAGGACTAGTTTGCTCAAATACATTCTGATGGCCGTTAACAGCAGCTGTACCATTGGAGACGGTCTTTGTTTCAGGTTTGTAGTCTACATTGGGCTCCAAAGTCAACTCTACTTCAAAGAAACGCAACTTTTCGAGAGACTTCTTAGGCACGATGGTGTAGGTGGTCATGCCTACTTTGGGAATGTATTCACGGGTGAGCTCATTGGATGGTTTGGGTTTGGGTTCGGCATCTACTATATACTGTACGGTACTTGCTTTAGAGGTTGGTGTAGATGGCAGATCCTGGGTTGCATGGATCACAGGCGAATGTGTTTCAGGAACACGCAGCTCTTCTGTGGAAGTGGCCATGTCTCTTTTTAGTCCCGTTGTGGACGCAGACGGAGCTGTGGAGGGTTCAGTGCATGAGCTTGATGTCTCAGAGGATTTCTGGGGTTCTGTCTGCATTTGCGTCTCGGTGTGAGCGAAGCTGACGGTACTGGGGATTATTTTCGGTGTTTGGTCTTCACTTCTGAGCTCCGTGTTGGAATCAAAGCCCTGCGCTTGCAAGTCCGTGTGCAACGTCTGGATGCCGCATTCGGAGGTTTGAAGCTTGTTGCACACAGATGCAGGCTTCTCTGCAGTGCTCACAGAAACCTCCTCCAGAACAGGGCCACTTTCAGAAGGCTTAATCGCCTCTTCTGTCTTTTCCACCGGGGGCTCTAGAGAAAGAGAAAATAAAGTCATGCATTGAAGCCTTTCATTTCGTCACTAGAGTTTTACTGTAAAATATAACCCATTGCACGTCAAACAATGCTTTCTTATGGTGTCATAACTGACTTTTTATGAGGATCATGTCATGAGGAAACAAACTTTCTTGTTTGATCTTATGAGATTTAGGAGCTCAATGTACTACTGTAAGATTCAAAACTCATTTATTAGAGCATTTATTAAAACTAAGCTGCAAAAATGACTCATATGTATGAATAACGACTGCATAAAGTACAGTAAAGTGTAACACTGAGTAAAGACCTGAGGTGCTGAAGGATCTCACCCATGTGTCGAAGCTTACCTATCACTTCTGATGGGATTTGAGAGCTTGCGGCTTGGTCCGATTTAATCTCTCCATTCACTGTGGCTTCTGCTACACTGTCAAGGGTAAAAACCATGCAAAGGTTAAAAACTACATAGAAAACACACATTAAAAAACATTTACAGTACATACATTTATAAAAATGAACCTAAATCTCCTCGATCCAACAATGAGAGAATCTCAGGCATTTCTAGGTGGCTTAGGCTGGTTACTAGGCTAGTATATATGTGTTCCTGCAGTGTTAAGACCGTTTGCAATGTGTTGCTAAGGTGTTTTGGCTGTCAATGCCAGGCTGTTTTGGCTGTTTTTTAGGTGTTGTTAGGCTGGTTTGTAAGTGTTGCTAGGATGTTCTGACTTGTTGCTACGTTTTGCAAGGGTGTTTTGGCTGGTTTCTAAGTAAGAAACAGGCTGTTTTGCTGGTTTGTAGGTGTTGCTTGGTTGTTCTGACTGGTTGCTATGTGATGAAAATATGTTTTGCAGCTTTATGCCATGTTATTGAAGTATTATGTACATACAAGTAACATTTTTATTAATATAACTTTATATATATATTTATAAATTTCACCGTATAATTTATTTTATATCAGATTTATTTCAATTAAAAAAATGCTATTTAATAATTGTATTTTTGTTTTAACAATAGCCATATTAAGGTTTCTGACAGGTTTCTAAGCATTGCTAGAATGTTCTGAATTGTTTCTAGGAGTTGTTAGACTAGCTGCAATAATTTTTCCATGTGCTCTCAGATTTTTCGACCTGTATAAAATTGAACACTACTGTACATACTCAGTATCTGGGGAAAGGTCACATGATGGATTGTCTCTGGCCATCCCGCTTTCCAGAATCTCAGAATCCTGAGAGGGAGTTGCTGTCCCAGCTCGGCCTGAGTCCAGAGAGATGTCAGCGGACAGGTTGAGGCTGCTGTCGTCTTCCTCCTCCTCCCTCACAGCAGCCACCTGAACTTCTGCACTCACGGTCACCTCTTCTTGTTCCCTGATCTCCTCCAGAGGAGATGCCAACACTGGTTCTGCAGTGTAAAATCACAACAAATGCACAAAGTCAAATGCTTAAATATTACAAAGTGCAGCTCAGTCCTTTGAGCTCTTCACTGTATCCCTAAGCAACACTAATGCAGGGGTTTCCACATCAAACTGAAGCGATGCCCATTCTCAGCTGATAGAGAGAGAGAGAGATCTGGCATATGCAACATTAATATGGATTCTCTGCACCTCAGACTGAGCGAGCGCCGATAATTAAGACGTCTCGCTTCTCTCGCCTGATTCCGCTCTTCAATCGCCCTCTCTGGAGACCAGCGAGATGAAGAAACATCCAGAGAGCTGTCTCTGTGATCTCTCTCAGACATTTAGATTCAAAGCCCTTCTGAAGCTGCTCTTTCTATCTCTGCTCCACTCTGAGCCCTTATTTGTGTGCTTTTTGGCTCTTTATTTATTTACTTTCTCAGTCTCTATCAGTGAAGTTATTAGCCTTATCAGCCAATCAGTGCTGACTCGATCCTACATTGGGAAAAGCCTTGTGACATTCGACTCATCTCGCTTTTTACTTCACAGAAAACCCACCTCTTAAGAAAACAACGTATGTTTATGAGTGCTTTCAGAGAGAGATAAAGCATATAAGAGTTACAGAGAGATGTTTTTTCTTAATGCATTTACTCCACAGATGTGCAATGCAGGTGAGCTTTATAGAGCTAAATGTGCAATGCTTCATTAATTGCAGCAGGACCGGTTTTGTTGCATCGCTCGCTTCCAGCACAGACGGGGTCTAAAGTGAAACTTGATTAAAAGATTTCATTTGTTTTCTACAGAATTTCATGGTTAAGATGAAGAGTGTAGTCAGGTCAACAAGACAAAGACAGCAGAGATCAGAAAAAGATGAAGAGGTAGAGAACATTATGGGGCACCAGGTTATTTCAATCTTTTAAAAATGCAACAAAAAGAATAGAACTGATCCAAAGAGAGGTGATTTATATAACAAATGAGAACAGTTTAAATGCTGTAAAAGCAAACAAAATTAGTTACATACGGTGTAAATTTGTAAAAAGCAGAAAAGCTACAGATGGATGGATGGATGGACAGAATGACTGATAGAACAATAGATAGCTAAACAGAATGGTAGAACGATAGACAGAATGATAGATGGATAGAGAATCATATGATCAAACAGCCTAATAATGCAGCATGAGTGTGTTACCTTGGCAACAGAGTCTTCAGTACAACAGTAATTAAAGTGAAAATAGACATCTCATTAAAACTTCAGTGAGGGCTCGGAGTTTTATAACTCTAAACTATGATATCATCCTGTAAGATGTGGCAAAGCACATTCAGAGTCAAACGCACAGGCAACAGAACCAAAATTAGAAGCAATCAATAACAGTTTCCACAAAAGAAATGTTTTACTAAAGCTTCTAGTTCTGATTGAATGTGATGGGAGAGAAAGACAGGCAGTATAAAACAATCCCAAGACAATCAATAATCTTTAAAAACTGCATGCAGCAATAAAAATACTGTGCAACCAATGATTCCCAAACAAATGACTCCGAGGCGATTCTTTTAAATGAACTGGTCAAAAAGACTCACAGATCAGTGTCAAACCCATAAGCAGCCTGCTTAAATAATCGTTAGGGAGCTGTAATCATTCAGTGGAATTGGTAAAAGAATGATTCAATTTCTCATCCAGGAAAATGTCAGACTGAATGCTTACACAATCACGTTTGCTCTCACAACACCTCTGATGAAATGTCAGAGGTGTGTTTACACCCAAACACGCACGGCAGCTGTGGCCCATTTGTAACCGTGTGCCCATACACGTGCACGAGTGTGAGAAGCACTCGAGCTAATACAGCTGCAAACATTTAACCCCGTGTTACATCTAGTAAATTCTCCCCAGCACAGCCACCACCCAGCGGCTCAGATCCAACACATAGTGAGCGGAATACATAGATAGCTGCCTTCTGAGGTAGAATGTTATGTTTTGTTAACATTATATACTTAACATGGTTTTCAAGCTTTAAGATGATACAGACCCCCACAAATGAATTTCCTCATGCGATGGACCCCCATGTTCCTTGTATAAAGACACAATTTATACTGTGAAAATTTTATATTACAAATGTCTAAAATATAATTATTTCGTTTCTATTCAGCTGCATTATTGCATTGAATTTTCTAAAAATTTTCCATACAGTACTGTAAGATATTTATGTATTTACTCATTTACTTATTTGAATATTATTTTAATACATTTTTTTAAATCTACATTATCACATTATTTCTCTACTATTTTTCTTTATAGTACTGTACTATTACATACTTATGTATTTACTCATTTACTTATTTGAATCTAGTTTGTTTTTATATAATTTTCATTTATTTTAATCTAATTTTAATCGACATTATCACATTTTTCTACTATTGTTCTACATACTATTATACTGTTAGATATTTTTGTATTAACTTATTTGATTCTAGTTTATTTTCAAGTTTCAATCTTTTTTCTACTATTTTGCTATATAGTCCTGTATTGTTAGATATTTATGTATGTATTTACTAATTTGAATCTAGTTTTTGAATTTATTTTAAAGTTTTACTTTTTAATCTACATTATTTTTCTACTATTTTGTTATATAGTACTTTAAGAAATTTGTGTATTTATTTACTTTTTTATTTTATTTATTAATTTGAATCTAGCTTATTTAAATATAATTTTCATTTATTTATACATAATTAATTATTAATTATTTTTACATTTTTGACATATTCTCTCTAAACTTTGCTCCAGACCCCAGTTTGAAATCCATAAATATAGAAGGAACACACCAATATTAGTAATATATATATATATATATATATATATATATATATATAATATATATATATATATTATATATATATATATATATATATATATATTTGATTAATAGATACTTTTCAATAATTAATAACACATTTGTATTATTGCCCTGTCTAGCATTCTGGGTTTGTTATAGTTCCCATAATGCAATGCTGTCTTAGAACTGGTAGGTATCTTTTAAAGAAGGTACCTATTAAGGCAGCACAATCACATCTCTGAGATGGTAAAACACATAGATTAAATTAGAGGAAGCAGTAATGTGTCTGTTTAACCACTAGGCGGAGTCAAAGCATACAAAGAATCACTGCCAACAAACACTGGCCCCTCTGCACGGTCCCCAAATGGCCACCTACGCCTCTCCTGTTCAAGGTACAGCGCTGTGTTCATTAAAGCTCTCTAAATCCTCTAAATAATGAAATAATAACTTTAACTAATACTCTAAACTCTAAATAATAACTTTCTTTCTTTACTCTTCCACCTACTGCCAACAGATTACTGAGCACAAAACAAGATGAAAAAAACAAGATATTTAATCCTCATTTCTTAGCTCATATAAACACAGAGTTGAGCCTGCATTTCTTTTTAAAAATGTAATGCTTGTTGATGCAATTTTTTCTAAAGAGTAAACATTCACATTATTTTATTTAAAGATGATGTTATTACAATTAGGGCAGTTGTAGTTACAGTTTCTAAAGGTGTTTTGGCTACTTTTATGTTTTCTTTATTCTGTTTTATATAAATGAAACTAAATGAATATAACATAATAAAATAAAATATAATATAAAAGTACTATTTTCTAAACGGTACTATTTTTCTAAAGGCCCTGATGGTGAACACAAGGGTACTCTTTGGAAGTTTTACACACAGTCTTCAGACCGACCTGTCATGTCTTTATCCTGTGTGGTTTCTTGAGGAGGGGCTGCGCTGCTCGAGGTGGGGGGCGGAGGGGCCTTTCGCTTGGTGGACTTCTTGAAGGACGACTCTGTCGAGGACCCCCGGCTCAAAGGGGCCATATTCTGTGGAAAGCAGGCAGGGGGACAGTGATAAATATGACATATAATTCCAAATATTTGGCTGTGGGAAACGTAGCCACATTGTCTAATGACAAGGTGATGAAATGGCTCAAACCAGCGCCGAGTTTACGTAGAAACAAAACAAATACTGTGAAAGCAAGGTTTAACCGCTCGTTGTATTCACAGTGTGCCGTTTATTCAGTACGTAGGTTCAGATGTGGTGTTTGAACTCAGCTCATGAAATAACAGATTACAAAGTCTTGGTTGTTTTGTTTTTCTCTAAAAGACTTACATGACAATGAAGGTTCACTTACAGTGGCTCCAAAGAGTAACCACACATACAAATGTCTGAATGTCATTGCATTTTTTTTTTAAGAGAAAAAAAAATATTATAAAATATTATAAAAAGTGACATACGTCCACTAAAAATCACCAAAACACCAGCTGACTGAAGGTCATTAAGCAAAAATGTTGAAGAAAAACGATGTTAGTTAACAGGGAATATTTTTATAATTTAAAATCTACCAAAAAAATTTTTTTGTGAAATCTTTTGTTAGAACAGTGTGGTTATGTGGTCTTTATTGCTTTAATATATTGTATGTAATGCAATATAATGACATTTTTACATGCAGTTTAAGTTTCCAAATACTTTGGGGTCACCATATTTTTCACAAATACATTGTATGCATATTACAATGTTTATAACAAACTATATTTTGTTTTATAGAAGCTATAATATACCGGGCCATCCTCAGTTGATGTGGGCACGGTGTGAGGTAGGGAGTGGGGCTTTTTATATATATATTTTTTTTGTAAAAACATCTCGGTTACATTATGTAACCCCTGCTCCCTAATGGAGGGAATGGAGAAGTTACGTCAACACTGACATTAGGGGCCTCACATGGGAGCCCCAATCACCTCTTAGCATTACCAGAAACGGCCAATGACTACTGGTGAGTGGAATTTGCATGCCAAGCCCCTCCCCGTACACAAGGGTATATAAGATAGCGGCATGCATCCACTCATTCGGGGTTGTGCCATGAGGGACGTAACGTCTCCATTCCTTCCTTCAGGAAATGAGGGTTACATAACATAATTGTGACGTTCCCTTTTCAGTCAATAACGTCCAACATTAAGTCGACACTGACCTTAGGGGTCCCCATGGAAAGCACCACAACCTGAACTGTGTTACGAGAATTGATAGCGCAGGTGCTGGCAAGCAAGTGTCCCAGGTCAGATGCACCCCAATCCATAACCTGTCCAACACGGAGTAAGCCAGATAACATATCAGTGGTAAGGACTTACTGAGGAAGCCCGAAGGGAGTTCTGTTTGAATTCTCACAATATTATAATCAGCAACCGTTAGGGTCCAGAGACACATCCAAATAAGAATGTGAATCACAAGACTGATCACAGCGCATCTAGGGGAGCATAGGAGAAACGACAGCAAAACTGTCCAGAGAAAGACACAGGTTTGCGTGGATGCTCAATGACACTATGCTGCACTATGACTTCCGTGGAGGCTGGACTGATGGAACAATTCCTGACTGTGATCCTCAGGTCACCCTTGTCTTTAACCAGTGCAGCCACAAGATCTTTATGACCAGAGGAACCAGACTAGGTAGAGTCTAATGGGAGCATCATAATAAACGAGAGCCACGACCTCAGCGTAACCATGGGCATGTGCTCGCAATGCGGGCGTGACCCATCCACGGAAGCCATCTCGGCGTGCTTACAGCCCAGACACGTGAGACAGCGATCATGCTTGTCTTCAGAGGTAAAGAAACTACCGCACCCAGAATCACACGGTCAGAAGGGCATCCCGAAAGACACTCACGACAATGCAAGCTGATCTGTGCAGCTGCAGGGGTGAACACACTGCTGAATGCACCATATAAAGGCAGCAGGAAAGGTCCTGTAGTTCATAATTTTCTTGTTCTCTTTTTCAGAAGAACAGGCACCCAACAAAGCGATCGGCTCCGAAGAAAAAATCTGAAAGAGTGGATCCATCCTGCCAATACCCGTATGTACGGGAAGGGGTTTTCCAAGCAAATTCCAATCACCTATAGTCATTGGCTGTTTCTTGGAATGCTCAGAGGTGATTGGGGCTCCCAAGTGAGAGGCCTAACATCAGTATCGATGTAACGTTGAATGTGACTGAAAGGGAACTATAATATAATATAATATAATATAATATAATATAATATAATATAATATAATATAATATAATATAATATAATATAATATAATAATATGTAACATTTAATAAATATGTAATTGCTCTCATAGCAAAACTTCAGCCAAATACAACAGGTGCTGTGAATAATAGATGTTTCAACAGATTCAACAGATGTTTCAGTGATCAATAATAACTCATATATGCTATGCATGCTTACATATACTTTGTTATACATAAAATGCTGTTGATCAATTCATTCATTTCAATTTTGTAATAAATGAGCCTCATGTTTGTGTACGAAAATGTATGTATGCCACAATTTTGACCCAACAAAATGCCCAAAACCGCTGGAGAACACCAGCGTATTTGACTAGTGACTTAGGAATAGTGCAGAATCCTAACTTATTTCATGTAAAGCTCTATTCTTTGCTTTATGAAAATCCCCAAACTTTGTTTACATGAAAGAAATCCCAGATTTTCACTGTGCTCTCAGACTTTTGGACTCCAGTGCATGTCCATGGCAAGATTTTCTAGTAAATATTAACTGAATCCCAGAAGAGTGCTACATACCTGGTTGCCATCGTGATGCATGGCGGTGTTGCCGTGGTGATGACCGAGGTCGGTAGGCATGCTCTGTGACATCATGCTCGGCGGCAATGGGGCTCGTCTTTTCTTTGGCATGTTGGAGGGCATGGTATTGCAATCGTACGTACTGGGCGAATGCGTGCTGAGGGAACTCACGCTGACCGGCCTCTGCTTCCTGTGCACTGGAGATGCCGGTGCGCTCACGGTAATATACTTTAATGACAGACAGCCAATCACAATTCAGCACACTCCCAACCAGCGCAACTGGCGAGCCAATCACAAGTCAGTAGTCTTTAGCAAATTGCATAAAACAAATATGACCAGGGAATGTTTACAAATAAGTGAAAACACGCATGCCTTTGACCTTATCCTAACATCACTAGAAAATCTCAAAGCATGTCATCGTTCTCTGTTATAGACATACAGTATAGGATTTCATAACTCACCTGTTCGGATTGCTTCTTACTTCCTTTCCTAAATAAGCTGAATCGTCTCTTTTCTTTCTCCCTCTGGATTTTCTCTTTCCCATGTTGAAATATTTCTGAGATTGAATGTAAAGTTTAGTTACTTGAGTTTAGTTAGACATCCTTAACTTCTTATTGAAAGTAAGGACATGCAAAAATAAACAATATTTTAAGGACTAATTTCTTCTTAGACTAAAAAAAAGGACTGGAATGACATGACATAACTTTCAAATAAATAAAAGTATTATTATTATTATTATTATTATTATTATGAATATGTTTGATTTATATAGGGACGCTTTATAATAAAGAACAATAACATGACAATCATACAGTCAATCATACAGATAATGGACCTTTGCCCAGTCTAGAACAAAAGCAAATGAAATTGCATTTATAAGTTATATAAAATTGTGCAAAAAAAAAAAAAAAAAAAAAAAAGCTCATTATTTTCTTATAAAATGGAAAATTTGTTATATTTAACATCCCTTACCTGAGCGAGATGGAGATGGAGGCAGACTTACTGGACTAACAGGACTTACCGGGCTAATAACTGCAAGAAAAATCAAACAGTGTAATGCAAATGTTTTGCAGAGTATCTCAATGTGACCTTATGAAAACCGGTCCTGCAAGATTTCATACGAGTCATTTTAATATACTTAGCATAAACATACACTGGGTTCTGACCTTTGGTGTCTCTTGCATACACTTCCCTCAGGCCAAAATCATTGAGCGAGCCACTCAGGTCCAAAGTGTTTTCTGAGTGGACGTTTCGTAATAAAACTGTGGTCTGCGGGTCGAATTCACATTTCTCGCAGATCGCCGGAAGTAGTTCTTGAAGAGGAACCTGAGGACTCACCCTGAGAATGGTTTTCTGGGTCTTCTTGTAGTTGATCACTAATCTTACGGTTGCCTGAAAGAGAGAAGAGAAGGAATGTAAAGAGTACAGCAAGATTGTGAGGGGTTCTGTTTCAAAAACTAGTGAGATGCCTATGTAGGGAGTGTCTTAAGGGATCACTGGTGTGTTTCTGATATTGTATGAATGCTGCTGCAAAAGGTAATGTACTGTAGTATGCATGATTATGCTGTCTTTTAAGACAATTAACTTTGGATAAATTTCATCACATGCAGCCTTTGTGAAGAAGACAATCACAGGATGCACTGCAACAAATTATAACCAGGGGGTTATAACCTAACTAAATAACTAACTAACTAACTAACTAACTTTCATTTAAGAAAAAAAAAGTTAATTGCTATAAAAATATATAAAAATAATGTATGATATATATATATATATATATATATATATATATATATATATATATATATATATACACACACACACAGAAAAAATGTAAATATAAAAAGGAAAAAAGTGGGGAAAACAGAAATATGCCATGAAAAAAACGAGAAAATAAAAAATAGAAATGATGCATTGGCAACTAAGAGAAATAAGTTTAAGATTACTAACTGGAAATTAATAAAACTAATACTGCACTAAAACTAAAACTGAAATAAAAATAAACGCAACCTTAATGGTAAATTTAAAAGAACAAAAACTAATAAAAATGACAAAGGCACATATCAAAACTACTAAAAACTGAAATGAAAACAGAAAATATAAAAATAAAAGCTAATAATTTTAATAACAACTATATATACATATATATCTATATATATATATATATATATATATATATATATATATATATATATATATATATATATATATATATATACATATATATACACACACATACACTTGTTATATATATTTCATGACAAAAAAATAAAATAAAAAAGTTAAATTGCATGAATATTAAAACCATATTAATAAATATCCAAAATATATACTATTATTAATAATTTTTTATTAATATTTAGCTATTTTTTATAATAATAATATCTACTATTTGTGTATGCTGTGCCTTTTTATGCTTGTATAGATAGAATATCATGTTGTTATCTTTGTAACATGCTTATGCCAAGCTCTACTACAGTTAAACATTGGTCAAATCTCCAGTGCACTTCACATGAGAAGCACTGTTTGTATAATGCACCTCTGCCTAGTCTCTGCGTTCCAAATTGGGCACTTACGAGGTGCCATTCAGTAGGATGCTGCCCTGTTTAGGCATTAAATGGCAGGACGGTTTTAGAACAGAGCTGTTATGCTTTTTACTTTGGTGTAACGTGATATTGTTTGTTATTTGTTATGATGTGTATTGTTAGGATGGTACAGCCATGCTCCACTGCTTTGAGACATCTAGATATACAGTACTTCAGGCTCATCTCACAGGGTGTGGATCAGCAGATCTGCTTTTACTCATGACTACATGAACAAATACGCTTTAAGATTTACAGAAACTTTTCAGCTTAATGCCACCATCCAAACGGATCATATTTATTGAATTAAATTTTATGCTTGTATTTCTTTATTCGTTAGATTTTTACTATTGCTGAAATATATAGTATGTGTACTGTGCTCGATTAATTTTATTTCTGTATTTTCTTCATATTTCTTCATAATAATAATTTTACTAGTGTTGATCTATATAGTATGTGTGCTATGCAAGATATTTTTATTTTCTGTAAATATTTTTTTCATATTTATGAATTTTGTTTATTAATAATAATATGTTTAATGTTGCTGAATTATATTGTCTATGCACTGTGTGCTCAGTATGCTAATTTTAAGCTTTTATTTTCTGTAATGTGCATACAAGAACGTGCACTTATGATTTCATAATTGATTAACTTTTTGTAATTGATTAACTACATTTTGTAGCACTGAGAAGCTGTTTTGATACAACCTGTGTTGTATAAAGATCCATATAGATAAACGTGACTAGACTTGAACTGTGTTGAATTCATATTTAAGTTAATTGTGCATGAGAGTACCTCAGGCATCTGCGGTCCTGTCTTTTTGCTTTTGTCCTCCATGCCTTTGGGTTTTAGCAGGATCTTCTCAGCCTCTAGGGCTCCGATGAGGGCGTTGGGTTTGAACTTCACATGGTTCCTGTTGGTGGTGATGAGCTCTATGGTGTGGCCAGATGGGTTCAGGTGGTACTTCGCACAAAGCATGACCAGCAGGTCCATCATGGGCTTGCTGAAAAACAGCAGAGCAGAGGTTGATCATTTTGCTAACATCTAATTTTTTGTTTCAGAAGAAATAAAACAGACAAAAATGAGTAAAAGATGACAAGGATGCCATTTTTGGGTGAACTTTCCCTTTGGGACACAAGGATCTGTGTTTCAAAAAGTTGTGAAAGATCATTTCTATTATATTTTATCGAGTTAAAGCCCCGGGAAACATGTGACTCTGCAAATGTCAAAGTTAACGACACAAGCTTTGCTATCTGTGAAGCATTTAGGATTTGCCTAAATGATATTTTGCTGCAGGGGTTTCCAATGCACGTCAAGGAAATGAACACTTTTTCACTTGATTGTTTTTCAAGTGTTCATGACAACAACAATACAGTATGAACACAAAAGTGAAATTCAGAAGAACTTGTGCAAGCATTTCTTCCCTATAACAAGATTCCTTTAGTGTTCCATGGAAAAGCACACTGGTTTGCTGTAAATAATGAGTAAGTACTAACAGAATTTTTATTTTTGCATGAACTATTCCCTTAATATTGCATAAAGTTTGAACCACAAAGTATGAAAGAACAATGAGGATCATGTCCATTGTGGTTTCTTATCCACTGACTCCCACTACGTCATATACGCTTGACACTTTGCATACTGAAAGTGTGGAAAATCCTTTCGAGACAGATTATGACACAAAGCTTTCCAGCTGCTTTTGGAATTTTTGGATCGGAGAAGCTTTTGGAAACACACGGACAATAATTTCATCACGATTAGTGATCAAATTTAGAATAGCAGATGAAGAATTTGATTATTAATCCTTCTACAGTATATTGAATTTGGTTTCAGTTTTAGCATGAAGGGGGCAATAACGTTGAACTCAGGAAAATCAGGTTTCATTTACAGGTGTTCAGGATCAAAGAACCCAATAAAACGCTGATTAAACGGTGATGACAGATTGTCTGAAATCTGAGATCAGGTTTGTACCAGGAAAAAAAAAATATTCTAGCAAAACACTGTCAAAGCAGAAACATGCAGTCCAATTTTTTAAAGAAAAATATGGATATTTTATGATAAGAATAAATAAAAAATAATATTAAATTAATTATTTTGTCCTATTTATTTTTATAGAGTACTGCTACTATTAGTAATGTTAATAAATATCATTATTATTATCATTAATTTTATTTTATTTATGTAGTAGTAATAATAATAATAATAATAATAACAATAATAATAATTTACTACAAATAATAATAATAATAATAATAAAAATAACATAAAATAGTAAATGTATTATTACATTACATTATTATTATAGTGGTATTATTATTATTAGTAGTAGTAGTTGTAGTAGTAGTAGTAGTGCTACTAAATAATGTATTATTATTATTATTATCATCATCATCATCATCATCATATAAAATAAACTGTAATCATTTGATTAAAATAATAATAATAATTAAATCATTAGTAGTAGTAGTAGTAGTAGTAGTAGTAGTAGTACAAAGTAATAAAATAAATAAATACAATATTAAATATATTATAATTATAATAATAATAATTATTATTATTATTATCATTATTATTATTATTATTATTTTAAGTTCGATTGCATATTTAGCAATTATTGCAAGGGAGTAATGCAGAACTGGAGCAAAATATGAAAGTAATGCTATTTGGTCAATCTTAAATAAATCCTACTTTAAAAATGTCCTTCTGGTACACCTTAAAAATTTGAGATTAATCACTGGTGACAGAAAACACCACTAAGCACGGCACAGAGTACAGCAGGTCATTTAAGCAAAGGATCCAACTGCTGAAACCGATCAAACTGTTTAATGATAATCACAAACAGTGTGCAAAGATGCTGGATTACTCTAACGTCATCGCATGCCTTGTACCCAAACCAAGCCTGATTTGTTGCAGGAGCTTTGAGAAACGCTGCCCCACCCAGCAATCATCTGATTAGTTTCATAACAGCAATCATCTGAGAAGCTTCATGATCTCATATACAGCTCAGCTCAGAGATTAACCCCTTCCATAGAGAAGTGTACAATATTCATTAAAAATAAAGTTCCGTAAAATTGAGAATTCTTATATTAAGTTACTATAATAATCCGTAACAGTTCAGGTTGTTAGAGCTATAGAAATGGACACAGCTGCAAGTTTTTATGCACTCATGCTCAAACCGTGATTATTGCATTGTTTATCCTGTCCTGCCAAACATGCACCATGTTCAAAATAGTTTTACGGCAACAGGATTACATCATGATAAACTCTCTGAACAGTGCTATTTGAACAAGTAAAGGACTAGATTTTTAAGATCAGAAGAGATACTCTGTGAGCAGTGGTCATTTGTGAAGGTGCACGCAACATTAATGTTGCCACAACGCATTTGGCATTGTGTCCTAATAAAAAGTTTTGCAAAAGCCACAAATGTCCAGGCTTGTGTATAAATGTTTGCCAACAAATTCCTCAAACACATCTGTATATTCTGATTTGTTTCAATGTTATTTGCCTTAAATATTTGGCAATGATTAATTCAAGATGTCAATGTCTACATGAGTCAACACACGGTTTTTACTAATTTTTTCAGTGTTGTCTGCAGAGAACAATGCTGTGCAGTTTATTAGTTATACTCATTTTTAAATGTATTAGCTACATTTATGCTTAAAAATATGATACCTGGACATAAATAAACACATTTTAAAAGAACTATGGAACAGTAAATGGGTGAGATTTTTTTAAATTTTGTTGCTAATGAATGACAGTGCTGTTGCTGATAACTAAAACAATTCAAAATTCAGTAACTGAAACAAAACCTGAAAAAAATAAAATCTAAATATTAGATGAAAAACTTGAAACATTAAATGTTGCCTTGTCAACTATCTAAAAAATAAGTTGAAGTTGAAGAACTAATCTGAAATAAAAAGTCAAAATATTTAAAACAAATCAAAACAAAAAAAATAAGAATGAAAATTATTTAAAAAACATATCAAAATCACAAAAACTTTAAAATAAAAAAAGAATACAAGATATAAAAAATTAAATATATAAAATATAAATGAAAATATAAAAATAAAAACTGATTTAACCGATCAGTTAGCATATGGGCAGAAACCAGCATGGATCTACTTAAAAGGCAAAGAATAATTCTGACACTTTTGTACCATTTATAACTTTACAGTCTTTGAAAAATCTTTAAGGACTAATGGGAACCGCAACTACAAAGTTAAATTGCTTTGACGCCTCTTCTCTTTAAACATAAGAACCTGCAGCATCTTTACCAAGTTGTCTGCATACCAACCACTCCAGCAGTTTACATGTCCAGCTGTACAAAAAACACCAACAAACAAGCCCCTCACCTGCCATGGACAACCACAGTCTTCTCCAGCCCTTCAGGAAGGACCACTGTGAGAGTCAGGTCCTGCTCCAGCAGGTTCTCCTTCTGCTCCATGGCAGGGTGAGGGTACGCTGGGAGCTTGTGGCTCAGCAATGGAGCATCCAGACCTTTCAGGACAGGAGGAGGAGGTGCTGCTTTGTTTTTCGATGATCTCCTGTTAAAAAAAAAGGACAAAACAGGTTTAAAATATGAATGTATCATCTCTTATAGTAATAGTAATGCTCTGTGGAATTTAAGAGTTAAGAAATAGTTATCACTTTCCCTGCCAGTGTCTTTTTTTTTTATTTTTTGCCAGTCACCGCCAGCATTTTTCACAAAACTTTCATGGCCCTCAGAATATTTTGCTGTATGAATATCTGAACACGCAATATGCCGAAAGAAAGAACAGGGCATCTGCTTTTAAACAACAAAATGAATTTTATTCTACTTTCATGCATTATTTTTAAATCAACACCTGAATACGGGCAAGTTTCATTAAAAGAGCAACATTTTGAACTAAAGGGCAAATAATATTGAATTGTTTCGTCTAAGACTACGTCTGGATCAGATTCAGAAAGATTCTCAAAACACAGATTTTCATTCCGTAAGGTTAGACAATTTAGATTTATATGATGTTTAATGCTTGATGATCGTGATACATATGCATCTGCTAACATTGTTTCTGCTACTACTTTATCATGTTTTGATCCAGACATTCAGTACTCTTTCAGAAGATGCGTATAACAGTGAAAACACGAAAAGCCAATGGCAAGGAAACATTGTCTCACAAATTACAGAAAATCCAGCAACAATAATAGCATACAAGTTTGGATACAACATGAGGGTGACCAAATGATTAAAAAAATGTATATTTAGGTGCCCTGTCCCTTTAAATAGGTGCCTACTCATCATGTTTTTCTCAAGTATGTCCAAAAAATTAATTTAATAAATATTTCCAATGTAAATATTAGAGTAAACCAATTAAAAAAATACAAATGTTGTGATATTCTGTTGTTGTGGATGTCACTAAAATTAAATCTTGACAAACAGATCTGCACAATTTATTTCCCCATTCAAGCACATACTTGTATGCCCGTAAGAGAATGCAGAAAATAGCTGTGATCAGACGCAACTTTACACATGCTCAGTCTCTCAAACATCTGCCCTAAAACACAAACACTAAATCATCGCTCAATTTGCAAACATTTTGATTGCTTGGTATGAACCAGAGTTCAGCTGCATCCTCCAGGTCCACAGATCTGTTTTCACACTGTATTATTTGCATCAGAACAGCGGTTTGCTTTAACAATTTGAACTGTAAATGTAAAACGAGCAGCTTTAGTTCTCATGGAAAATGCAGTAATTTCTCTGAAAATGTTGCATGATGACGGTTGAAAGACATTCCTTCTTCTCCACTCAAATAAGCAGCTATTTAATGAGAGGGCTTGGATGCACTTTACACACAAGTCACAAGACACTAGAGTAATGTGATTCATTCATTCCAGCGGACGAGGATGAAGCTCTGAGGGAGCCGAAGAGGAGGAGCATGGTGTTGGTCTCTTTAAATGCAGCAAGTGTTGAGAAACAAAGTCACCGTCTCCGTTTTGAGGCTGACTGTCATCACAGTTTCTGTCACAGTCTCTCTTTGAGGTCCATTAAGTAATGTTTGCATTCAAAATAGTCATAATTTAGTAATAATTTTTCATACCATGTCTGATCCATAAGCCACAAACATATTTTGCACTACTTCACATATGCAAACACTAATGCTCAGCCAAGATAACAGAAACACATACTGTATACTGTACACTTGCATTGCATTATGATTTGTGGTCTGACACATTTTGGAACCCAATGTAACACCAGTTTGCATTTGCATGTATGTAATTGCATACAGTATGTTTCAGGCCTCTAAACAAGCTCTTTATTGATGCTGTGACTTTAAGACTTCTAAAAACCCTCTTTGCATGTGAAATAAGCACTGAAACAATGAAGTTTTTAACCCCATCCTGCAACAACACACACACATAAAATGTGCTAAATTATTATCTTTAAGGGTAACAGCTTTTCAGTAGAGCAATACCCTTAAAATGATGACTTTATACCTGCAACTTTATGCTTTATATCTACTTATAAAGGGTGCATATTTCATACTTTGAGTAGTAATAGTTCATCAAAAAATGAAACATTTCCAAGATTTTCCATCCAAGATATAGATGAGTTTGTTTCTTCATCAGAACAGATTTGGAGACATGTAGCATTATACCACAAATGGATCCTCTTCAGTGAATGGGTGCCGTCAGAATGAGAGTCCAAACAGCTGATAAAAACATCACAATAATCCACACAACTCCAGTCCATCAAATAACATCTTGTGAAGGCAAAGGCTGTGTGTTTTGATCTGTGCATATTTCTCTCCTGATTCTGACAAGATGTCTTTTTCACTGAAGGAAGCAATATTATGGATAGAGGAATCATTTTAGCCGGAAGCAAAGGTTTGAACTTAAAAACATCTTAATGACGGATTGGTTTATTACAAACATGTAGCTTTTCATTTCAGAAAATGTTAATTGATGGACTGGAGTCATATGGATTACTTGTGGATTATTGTGATGTTTTTACCAGCTGTTTTGACTCTCATTCTGACGGCACCCATTCACTGCAGAGGATCCATTGCTGAGCAAGTGACGTAAAGCTAAATTTCTCCAAATCTGTTCCAGTGAAGAAACAAACTACATCTTGTACTTCTCCCTTAAGGTATTACTTTGAACCTTTTTCATAGGGGTAAATAAGGTACAAAGTTGACATTTTAAGGGTACCCTTAAAGGTAAAAATTTTCTGTCAGTGCATGTCTGCAAAGCCTACATATATTACAAAATAATGCATGTTGAGACATGCCACTGTAAAACAGACTCAATTATAGCAGAGAGCTAGTAATTTTACTCTTGATTCATTTCTCTATTGTTTAAGAATGATAGCATCTATCCTACTTCCTTCGCATTACCCCATTGTGACTGTACGGGCCGAATAAGGTTAAGTAAATGTAAATGTGGTCTTGTGACTGTCTCAGACTGACGTTTCTGATTTAAAAATCATTTCTTTTTTTTTTTGCTTAATTGATTGACTCCTTTTTGGACTGGGAGGAAAAAAGATCATGGAACATTTATTTCTTCATAATTTGACCCCTTTAAATCTTATAAAGTCTTAAGCTAGCACTACACAATGCTGTCCATAAATGTTTTTGCTCAGTGTTGTCTTTTTTAGATTACAGGGCATTGAACACATCCGACACATTACACCATATGAAGCCGAAGGGTTTGTTTGAATGTCAAATTATTCCAAAAATGACGACTCTAGAGAGACGAGAAAATGACTGAACGTGCTGTTCTGCAAAACAACTGTGCATTTAGAGGTGGGCATCAAAGACATAATAAATCCCAAGCAAACATCTGCTGAAGTACTAACAGAGTTCACAAATGTCTCTCAGCAGCACATATTATTTTATGTCAATTACCTGTTTATAATTTTTTTGACATACAAGATTCCCTGAGGACTAGGACTAGTCAGGAATAGCCCAGGCCTGACGAGCAGAGCACAAACATTGCACAGGAAATGTTCAGGAAAACCCCTGAAATGTGTGCATTAGCATAGTGTGTTATTTTTGAGTGGGCTACAGCAAGCCAAAGTAAACACAAGGGTTTCTAACATGGTAATCAGACACATTCATGACTTTCAAAACAGACATTTCAAATAGCAAATGCCCCATTAGTGTCAACCAAAGTGCTCATCAACACACAGTACATCTAAAGAGTTATTTGTAGAAATGACGCAAACGTTTCTCTTTAAAGGTGCTGAGACTCATCCAATCAGAACAGTCAGTTGAGTCATTGAATTTAACTGTGATCAAAACACCAAAATAACATCACACAGCACTGCATCCATTGCTTACAGAGAATTTGCATGTATCGCACAAGAAAAAACAGGACTTTAATGGGATCATTTCTAACAACAAGTAGAGCCAGAGGCCTTGAAGGGTCAACAAACTCACAGGCAGACCTGCGCAAATATCGACCCAGACGCTGATATTTCAAGGTTTCATAACTGTCTGCCTCTTTAACCATAACAGTTTAATCAAACCCCCTGTAATTCTTAAATACTGCAATGTATATTCTCTCAAAATACACTTTATAGTTAAATATTATAGCCAAGCAATATATTTAAAGTTGAATATACAGTACACCCAACTTTCTGCTTCAAATGTCTAATAAACGAACACGATGGAAGTATCACGTGTTAAGGAGTTCTACGGATGTTTGGGTCTATATGTGACTAGGAGGGGCTGATCCCTGTGAGGCAATTTGATCTCAGAGCAATGAATGACACACCAGGCATGCCAGAGCTTGACTGTCAGAGGCTTCTTCCTCTGACACATCACTTGAGATCTACACTCATTCATCATCAGCACAGATAGCTATCATTAAACACAGACACATATACTCAATAAACTAGAGCTCTCACACAAACACACACTGTATGATTTGCTCACACAAGCAGCAAAAATCAGATGTTTTGCTGTATCCGACTCTAAAATCTACTTTATTTATTTTTTGTTTATAGTTTGAATAGCATAAAATTGATATCTGATAGTTTGCTTGTCAACTTGATCCAACTTGTAGGTGGTTTGAAATCCAATTACAAGCTGATTTTCAATAGTGAAAATGTATTTCAAGCCGAGTTTTCATCATGTAGTCACATGCATTACCATTCAAAAGTCTGGAGTCAGTAAGATTTTTTAAAATGTTTTTGGAAAGAAGTCTCTTCTGCTCCCCAAAGCTGCATTTATTGGACTAGATTTACAGTGAAAAAAGTAATGTTGTTGAATATTATTACGACTTAAAATAACTGATTGCAATTTACATATATTGTAAAATATGATTTATTCCTGTGATGCAAAGCTGAATTTTCAGCATCATCATTCTAATTTGCTGATTTTCCTCAGTTTTTGAATTTCATAAAACACCGTTTTGTATGTTTTTAAGCCTTTTGTTTTAGGGGGACACAGGAACTGTCCTCATAAACCATGTTTATGTTGTAGTATCCATGTCATTATACACATTTGTGTCCTCATAAACCATATATACCAGTACACACACACACACACACACACACAGTAGCGGTTTTTGGCACGGGCGAACCGGGCAGGCATTTTTTCTTGATACATGGGGGGCAGCACGAGCAGTTAAAAAAAAATTATATATATATATATATATATATATAATATATATATATATATATTATATATATATATATATATATATATATATATATATATATATATATATATAAAAATCCTTTGCACCACTGCCGCAAAATGGTTTTTTATTATCTATCATTTCACTGTGTGGGGAACTGGCAAATTGGCACCCCTGTTTACTAAGAATGTGCCGTGCACAGAAGCTGTGTGAGAAGGGGAAAGGGGAGCAGGGCACGGCGTGGGGGAGAGTTTCACCATAATATTGTGCTTTGCAACAAAACTGTTACAAGTTCAGTTATTATTTATTTCCATTAGTTGAGTTAATGTTAGGCCCTGTAATTAGCCAACGGAATTTTCAAATCGCTCGAAGGGGGTCTCGCCCAGGGTGTAACATACAGTACATGCATACATACATACACAAGCATATATGCAGAAACAGATTTTTATATACAACTGTCTTAGTATTGTGCCAATGGCTATATCATTACTATGACAACTGTTGTGAAGTTACTGGATACTGGTTTACACTGTATAGGCCTATACTGTGCACAGTGTGAACAGCCTGGAGAAAGCAACTGTAGTCAATTAAGTTGGTTTAATATTGTTGTGTTTTTAAGAGAATTTTTTGTGGAAAAGAGTGTGTTTTAATGTGTTATGTCCCAGTGAATGTTTGCAGACATCATTTAATTAATTAATTAGCCAAACCCACAATGTCTAACTCAGTGTATAACTCAGAGTCATTCGGTCACATGAGATCACTGCAGATCACATATCAACTTTCTTATATTCAAAACACCTGTTGTGGGAAAAAGAAAAAAACCTGAACAATGTGCAGCTATTTTCTGCATCCTCAAAACAACAGGCAAAACTTCAAAGCAGTCAGCCGTGACTCAACATGCACAACAACATTTAGACCAGATCAAAGACATCAGTAAACTTAGGCCATGAGGCACATTAGGCTCATTTCTGGAATATTTAAAATACCAGCATGGACCACCCATCCCATAATTTAAAGCACAACTGAGCTGACTAATATAATACCAAAAGCATCAATTATATAACAGGACCCAGTGTTGCCAACACCACTGCACAACTGTGTCTACACTATATGACATGATACAAGATTAAAATGCTGATTAAATAAATCTTTGCATTATTTTGAAATCTGATTATTTCAAAATGTTTTACTTTTATATTCATTTTATATTTTAGATGCATCATGCATTATATAATGCTTAACAGATCAGTAGAGTTGTAGTGTTGCTCACATAAAAACCTGGAAGTGCGGTTTCTGTTTGTGTGACATCACAGTAATTGCATCTACCTTATTTGGGGATGACACTGCTGGTAAAATGTGAATATTAAACTGTGAATATTGCTTGGATTTCAGTGCACTCTCTTAAAATATCTCCATCATATGCTCTCATAAACACAAGGAATTTGTCCTCAGGAAACTTCAGTCAAGTCTGGTGATTGATTGATTGATTGATTGATTGCGCTTTTCACAACAGTGTTATTGGTTTTCAGTAGTAACGTTCATTTCAGAGCATTAACATAAATACCACTAAATACCATTAAAAGTCTGAAAAATATAAACATAAATAATATAAACATAGTAACATGCTATTAAAAGAAAAATAAAATAAATGAACAAATAAAATGGTGTAAATTGGTGATAAATAATAACTGCCTTCGATTTGCCAATTATTATTTTTTTTATTTTTTTTTACATTTTCTAAATATATTAAATGACGAAACAGTTATTTAAAATTGTAATAATATTCCATAGTATTACAGTTTTACTAGCCTAATAAATAAAAAAACCCAACCCTAATTCACTTAAACAGTAATGTCATTAATACCCATTTAAACCTGAAATAAGCATTAATTACATCATTTGCAGCAGTCATTTAATCACTGTGAACTACTCATCAGGGTTAGTGTGTGTGTGTGTGTGTGTGTGTGTGTGAGAGAGAGAGAGAGAGAGAGAGAGAGAGAGAGAGCACAGAAACCATTATGCCTTCACAGGTTAATGACTTCCTATCGTTCAGAACTGAAACACAGAGGCAATGAGCCTTGTGTGAATATTATGGGCTAACCGGGCATAACGTGTCTGCCGCCCATTTCCATCAGCTTTATTAAAGGCTGTGTGGTCCTGTGGGAGGCTACAGTAGCCTAATTAATGTTTACATGACTTACTCTGCAAAGACCACTTGCATTATTAAAGCACTCAGCGAAAGTGTGCGGCTATATGGGGTCACCTGAAATTTTCCCTGCACATAATACACTGGGAAACAACAAATATCCAGAAGTTTTTCAGGGGGGAATGATAAATTCCACGCATTCCGGCTCGCATTATTGCAGCTGCCGTGCGAGGAGTGACAATTGCGGTGCTGCATGGAATTTCATTATCCGAAGGATCACGTTAACTGTTGTTGGAAGAATGTTTTGGGCGAATCTGGGACAATTGAGAGGGGATTTCGCAGCATGGTCCAATCCAATTCAATGCATTGTGTAGTTGACAGGCTCCTTCCAGTATTGGCCCTTTGGGGAAAGGTGGGTTTGAAGAGCTGAACAATATCCAAAAGGCACCTTCCTGCTCCGTAACGGACTCCACCCGGGATATTTTAAGAACAATGCTGTTTAAATTTAGTGCTTCATAAACTACAAGTTGCACAGATAAACACCCAACACCACTCATTGATATACGAGTACAGTTACTTATTTTCCAGGTTAAATCAAACAAACGCAAAACGTACAGCTATGTGACTGGTTTCACAACTTAGACAAAATAAACTAACATATTGTGTGCCAAGTGACATGAACATGCACCAACAAGAGGCTCTGCATTGGAGTTACCTACCCTACAGGTACAAGACAAAGACATTCATTCATCAAACCCAGATTGTTTCTTACCTCCTGTGCTACGGTGTAAAATTCCTCTTTTTAGACACCTCACATGTCCCATTGATCCACACAGTCGCTCAGAGAAGGAGTGAGACACAACTAGAGAGATTTTCTGTCCAAAAGTGGCAGGCCTACCTTAAGGCCACGCCCATCTGATGACATCACAGACTCTCCATGAGCCTGTCAGAGAAACCCCTGCGATGAAAGTGTGTGTTAATGTGGAACCGAGCAGCTGATCATGGCCACAGACGTGTAATCAGCTTTGTGTGAACTCCAGGGCTGGTGGGTGAAACAGTGTGGCTTTGGACGTTTAGTGACTGATGAAACTGCATTGATAGTGTTACACTAATGCAATCAAGTCTTATCACTTTCAGCTATGTTTGTTTTGCTGTTATCAAACCATGACGCAAGCATGCACACTAGAGCAAGCAGATCTCAAAGGAAAAAGTAGTAAAAAAAAAATTGTGAGAAAAAAAATTAAGAAACGGATGTTTGCTGCAGATGCAAGCAATTGTTGATAATTAATGATAATTTCTGAAAGGCGGGTCCCAGTTTGTTGCATTTCCACTTAAGTTCAAATGATTCAACTGTTTTCATACCCTCAAAACAGACCTTACTCATTCCTGTTCATCACATAAAAAATTTCAGTGCATACCAAATTTCAAGTTTTGACTTGCAAATGGGTATAGACAAAAATGCCATTTCGACAATAAACTGCAACACAATGAAATAGTGAAACAGGGTGGCTTTGGACGTTTAGTGACTGATGAAAACTGCATTGATGTGTCACTAATGCAATCAAGTCTTATCACTTTCAGCTTATGTTTTGTTGTGCTGTTATTCAACAATGACGCAGCATGCCACCAGAGCACGCGATCTCAAAGGAAAAAAGTAGTAAAAAAAAATTGTGAGAAAAAAAATTAGAAAGGATGTTTGTGCAAAGAAGGATGAAGCCAATTGTTGATAATTAATGATAATTTCTGAAAGGCGGGTCTCAGTTTGTTGCATTTCCACTTAAGTTCAAAGGATTCAACTGTTTTCATACCCTCAAAACAGACCTTACTCATTCCTGTTCATCACATAAAAAATTTCAGTGCATACCAAATTTCAAGTTTGACTTGCAAATGTGTATAGCAAAAATGCATTTGAACAATAAACTGCAACACAATGAAATACAGAATAAATAATGATAAAACTTGTATGCATACTGTATGTATATGTGTGGTTGTATGTAAAATATATATACAAATATTACACAGTATGTGTGTGTGTGTGTATATATATACTGTATATATATATATATATATATATATATAAATTTACTATATTTATACTATAGGTAAGGAATAATTAACAACGGACCATTTTATTATTAGAAAATACTAGGGTTCTTACACCTCAAATATTGTTCAGATCTTGTATTTCAAGACATTAAAACGCTCGTGTGTAGGAATAAATTCTTACGCATCTCAATCCATGCCTCTGTTGCTTATTCCAAAACATCATTTTAGAGCTAGTAACGGAGGCTTGGGCCGCTGATAGCAGACTAATGCAGTTATTAATGAAGTTATTAAAGATGAGAGAGAGAGAGAGAGAGAGAGAGAGAGAGAGAGAGAGAGAGAGAGAGATTAAGAGCTTTTTTAGTTTTATTTTGTGTGTCTCTAGAGTGTTTTTGGGAGGAGTGTCTATTATTATAGAAATGTGTGTTTTTATTTTTTTTGAGCAGTTCTGTTATTACCTCACTTGTGAGAAGCGTACTGTTGTATTTATACTTGTGTAAATGTTCTTGTGAGAAATGTATTGCTGACTATATTTATTTGCTTGGTCAGCTGTTTTAGGCAGTAAGGACTTTTGAAATAATGGAAATCATTTGTCGAAGTGATATGGACATGCAATGCGGTCAAGACCTGCCTGGAACTACTTTAGCAGTGCGTTTCTCTGAAAATAATTGCACACCTTAGAACGTTCATCAGTCAATTAGATTCAAGGATTCAATAGCCCTGTAATGTAAATATAAATAATCTACTGTATATACGTATACACTATTATAGAAGTATAGATAGATAGATAGATAGATAGATAGATAGATAGATAGATAGAAAGAACTACAGACAGACAGACAGAATTTAAATGTATTATTTGTCATTTCAAATGTATTATTTCTTAAATACAAAGGCCCATAGCATGAGTTCATATCTTGTTGCCCATATTCATTGAAGAGTGCTAAGTAATTGCAAGTTCCTAAATAATTTCACATTTAAAGTCCAGTGCGATGCACCATTCATCTGTTTAAAACAGACTCCGAGATCACTTGTGCAACTACAACAAGAGCTTCAGCATTATACAGAAGTATTCTTGCTCAGGCATGTCAGGGCCCAGAGGTTCAATTTAACCTGCTAGAAGAAAAACAACACTGCTCTTTTCCATCGCCTGTGATCTTGTTATTATCTGGGCTTTTCCTTGAAAGATGGACCTAATTATGTGATCCCTCAAGACGCCACATCAGCTTCAAAAATTGTTTTGGCGAATATAAGAGAATTTTATATGCGGCTGATTAGTGAATGTTTTTTTTTGTGGTGGTTGTTTTTTAATGCTGAGGAGAAAACGTGTGATTTTTTAGGAATTCTGATGTGCAATAAAGATCTATTCTATTAAAAAAAAAAAACTATTTTTTTATTTTTTTTATTATTGATGTGATGTAAATATTATGCTTTTATAAATTTTTGTTATGATGTTTGTGAATATTTTATTTCTCAAATGTGAGTGAAGCAAGAGTGGGAGTTTCGGATGGAAAACTCTGCCAACGAATCTGCATTTCATCAGGTGCAGGGAGTCCATGAAAGAGAGTCACTCCTGACGGATCTGGAGTGGGGGGCTGTTAATGAAATGAGGAAGCGAATCGTTCTTCTCCCAACAGCACGAAGCGCTGGATGAAGAGTCATCTGTGGTCTGTCTACCGGGAGTTCATCTCTCTTTATCATGAGACTCGTTCGCAAACAGAAGCTTGTAGTGACGCCAAACCAGACGCTGTTTGACTTAGGAAGAAGAAGATTTTTTTACCTAAAGATCCTCCAGGATTTCATCTTTTAAGTAAGAGATTTAAAGGTCAACCCACTAGGTTCACAAAAGAAACACATTCTAAGATGTTGGCCAGAAGTCTTTCAGTTTGGCGGGTGGGGACCTCACAATGGCGATTTCACAAGCACAGATTAGTGTGGTTATGATAGATGGAGAAAAGGACTAGTGTGATGATGCATGCATTGAACTTATTCGATAAGGTCCTTAAAACGGGAGTCACAAGCATAACATCAGGGTATCTTGTTTTTTCAAAGGTAAAGTCTGTAATTATCTGCCACCACGTATAGTCACTAAACCAAGCAGATTGATTAGACAATGTGATTATTTCTTTAGTTAAAAGCAGTGTTCCAACTGGAACAAAACCCGCTGTCCGTGATCACTCTATAGTCACTAAACAGAATGATTAACAATGATTAAACAGGTTCCCTGAACATATAGGTTTTGTTTTTGTTTGGTAAATTTTAAAAGTACTGTTTCAAATTAGTGAAATTTGTGTATTACTGTATAGATTTTGTTTTGTGTTGTTATTAAATGAAAATCTCTGCATTAAGTTGTAATATAGATTTTGTTTTTGTGCACTACATTTAACAAAATATGTTACCAACATTACCAATTTTTAATTAATTGTATTTTATAATTATTTATAAATTACCTATACAATTTTTTTTCTTTCTTTTTTTGGCTTAAAACTGATGTTAAAATGCTATAAGCTACTACTTTGCATAAATAAAAAAAAAGTAAAAACTGAAATTTGAATACTTTGCATAAATAAAAAAAAGTAAAAACTGAAATTTGTAATAGTTTTATGTGATGTTGGTTGATTTAAGTATCATTTAATATTGTTAAATGTAATAAATTCTTAATGATTTTAAAGAACTGTAAGTGACAATTAGATGATGGCAAATGAGATCTAAATGTAAACATAGGGGAAATAAGCATTTTCAATTAAATATCCAATAAATGTCTAACTATACATTAAAAATAAACCTCTTAATTGCTACAAGATTTCATTTCTGGTCTCTTTTTATGTTAGTTCAGCAATGTATTATGGAGAATGACATGTAAGAGTTCAGTGCAGTGAATGAACAAATAATTACTGAGATAAAAATTTAAATAGAAAAGAAAATAATAATTAAAAACCCCATGAAAGAAAGTCAATAAGAGGAGTAAATAATGACTGTATTTTCATTGATTGTTTTTTTAAAGACAAATGTATTAAACACCATGAAAGAAAGTCAATAAGAGGAGTAATTAATTACTTTTTTTTCATTTAATGCATTACTAATGTATTTATTTGTTTTTTTTAATTTTTTTTATTTTTTTTTTAGTTAATGTTGTTGTTTTTTTGTTTTTTTTGGGTTTTTTTTTTTTTTGTGTCAATTTAATTTTTATTAATTTTATTTCAGTTTTAGTTAAGTACATCAAGTTAAACTAAACAAAAATGAGAAAAGTTGCCTATGCAACTAGCTGAAATAAAAATAGGTTTTTGTATTTTATATTCTATATTATTTCAGGTTTATTTCCTCATTTGTAAGTCTCTTTGGATAAAAGCATCTGCTAAATGATATGCATTTATTAGAATTTTAACTTTGTTTTTGTCTTAGTACTGGGTGATCTGAAGATATAAAACAATGATACAACTGATGTCTAGCTAGGTTACATTTATACATTTATCAGTCCTCCAGTGACTCAGACCATGTCTCATTGTTCAAAGACAAAGAAGAGATTGAAATACTGGATTGTTCTTCATCAAAGTTTACTTTTCATCAGCAGGAGGGAACTTAAATGCAGGAAGGTTAAAAGTGCCCTACTGCCTGAAATAATCAGTTATGGAAAGTGGACAAAGGGTGAGGCCTCAAAAATTCCAATCATATGCTTTAAGAGATTACAACCTCAGTCACACAGCATATGCATGCTCAAACCTGATCCATAATCCTGAGTCTGCTGACAACAACTCCATCCTGTCTTAGTTTACAGAGCTTTCTGAAGTCACAATCATTGTTTGTCCAGTGGAAACTTTTATTCAGCATGCTCCATTGAAGCGGCGCGTTAGAAAGACAGGAAGAGCCACTGATCTTCAGATCACAGTTTACCATGATTCTGCAGTTTCCTCACACTCACAATGAGGGGGACCTGCGGGGCCCGACCACGAGAGAGATTTTATTTCTCTTTTTTTAATGGCTTTCCAGCACCCACAGACCTTGTCGGAGCGAAATGTTGATCTTGCCAGTTTTCCTTTGCCCTTATAAAAACAGTGGGAATGCTAAAAATGCTCACCGCTGACAGCTTCTCCCTGCAGATCTGCTGAAAAGGTGTGATGACCATGAATGAAAGCATTATGTGGGTTACACTTGCAAAATGTAGGCTGCTAGAAAGAAAAAACACCAGTGAAGTCTCTTTAATATCTCAATTGCTTCTCCTAAATTATATTAAATGGAGTGCAAATTTAGTTTCAGGACCCAAATTTTGCACTGGACATTAAATTTGCATTTATGCATTTGCAGATGTTTTTTTTTTTTTTTCTTTCTTGTTTTTTTTTTTCAAAGTGACTTGCATTGCACAGGGTTTCTGCGGGTTTTATGAAGGTAGATTTTAGGATGTTAAGTCCTTTTTAAGGCCAAGCTGAATTAAATTGAATGGATTACAGTATGCCAATATGGTTTACATGTAAATGTCTTGTGTTAACAATGCTTCAAAGTTTGAAAATACAACTTCCAACAGATCTCCATTGCTTTTTAATTCATTTTACCAAAAAATAAACAAAAAAAGGACTTATGGCTTAAATAGCTCTGCTCCCATCCACAAAAAAAAAAAAAAAAAAATATAAAAAAAGTTATGTTTTTTTTATTTTTTTTTTTGTTTTTTTTTTGTGTGAAATGCTGAATGATGAAATGTGAGAGGATAAGAAGTTATGTTTTCTATAAAATTTATAGAAATTAAGTGAGTTTATGATTAAAACGAGAACAAAAATCAGCCAATGGGCTCAGAAAAATAAACTTTATTCAACCGGAAAACAGGTTTTCATATGCCATTTACAGATATGTGTTCTTGTTTTAAGCATAAACTCACTTTATAGTCTCATTTTGGCAGAAAACAAGACTTCATTACTTCAGTTAGCATCTCAAGTAAATATTTCCTCATTTAAGATTAAGATGTTTGTTTTTATAACAAAATAAAAAAACAAAGTGATATTTGTTTATTTATGAATTGCATACTTTTCATTCTGATTTAATAGCTTTTCAAGGCCTTAATTTGTGGAAGGGTGAATTAAGACATTTTAAGCCCTTTTTATGACCTGCAGAAACTATGATTGCATTCAAGGTTTTAGTTTTATTAATCCATGCATTCCCTGGGACATCCAGTAAAAAAGTGGCTGGGATGTGATGCCAAGGAAGTTCGATTGGAGAGGGTTGTTTGACGGGCATATTCCCTGTGGACAGACAAAACACAGATCCAGGGCCACAGCTGGTAATATGGTATAGAGGAGAGGTCGCTCACAGTAAACACAAGCTGTTTAGAGAAGGTCTGGAAAGGCCATTACTCTCAAAGCATTGTGGGATGGGAAGACAGAGATTGGGGGAAGGAGAGGGAAGAAAATAACACAGCGACTCTTGTATGCGAATCATTTCCTCTTTGCATGCCCTGTTATTTCAAGCAAAACAAACCGTTTTCCCTTGTATACAGACTGACACCACGTCTACACCCTTTATACTAAATCGCTCATGTTATAATGAAGTCATCCACACTGGAAGGGGTGGGCGATGAACTGGTTGAACCTGGTAGAAATGTCAATTTCAATAGAATTTGGTAAGTTTGGGAGAAATTTGAGTGTATTTAAGTGTAGTATTATACCATATATATATATATATATATAATATATATATATATATATATATATATAATATATATATATATATATATAATATATATATATATATATATATATATATGCGCATGTATATTTATATTACACGTTTTGCATTAAAATAACTGCTAACCATTGCATCATAACCAGCTAACGATTTTGGTCTCTGGCGATCTAAAATAAATCATTGCAATGCAAATAATCGTGCATAGTAAGCAAATAAGTAAATAAAAAATAAAATATTAAATATAAAAACTATGAAATGTAAAATAAAAATAAAATAACTAAAATAAATAATCTTATTGAAATTAATAATGCAACTAAGCAAATGATCATGCATAGTAAGTAAATACAAAATGTAAATAATTTTAAATGAAAATATTATATAAATCATCTTATTGCAAATAATAATAATGCAACTGTCACGATCACCGGCTGGAGTGCCCACAAGCTCCTCCAGAGGGCACTCCCCTCTTGTCCTCAGCCAGCTATTTAGGACTTCATTCCCCATGATCCTTTGCTTGAAATCATTATGGCTTCATTCATCACACCTGTCTATTACTACCCAGTTTGCTCTGGCTTAATTAAGTGATGTCATCCCTTGCATTCGGTGTGTAGTCTTGCTTGTGTGTTACTGCATGTCTGAGCACTTGTATTCCTGTCTTGGACACTGTTTAGTTCCTCTGTCTAGTTGTTTGAATTTTTCAGTGGACTGGATTATTTTGACATCTGCATGTTTGGACCTTTGTCTGCCTTTGACTTCTCTTTAATAAAGCCTGGGATTGGATCTTTAGCCATGTCTCAGAGCAGTATTCATAACAGCAACCAGGCAAATAATCATGCATAGTAAGTAAACAATATATAAAAATAAATAGTATAAATTTATTTAATATAAAATTACAAATAAAAACATGATAAGATGATAAAATAGAATAGACAAAATAAAATTAAAAAAATGAGCTCATCAACATTAAACAAGAAGTGATGAAAGTCTTATAAACATTAAATGGAAGCTGAATACATTTTACATTATCTTTATTGGTTGCTATCAAAGCACAGTATTGGGTGCCCACTTGATGTCCAGTTCTGACGTAAAACCAACTGAAACCTAACTGACTTTACAGAACACTGCAAACATACAATTTCTTTAATATATGTGTGATAAACACCACCTCATACAAACTGCTCAACAACAGAATCTAAAAAACAAATGGAAACATTAAAAACTTCATCTCACTAGGAAGCCAATGAGACTTGAGCAGAAAGGAAAGGTAATGGTGTTTACCAGAAGCGTACCACATTTACAGCCCACATTGAAGCAGCTCTCCCATGATGAGTGCAAGGGGGATACGTGCTACACTGGAGAAGTAATGTTCAAGATGGGACTCAGGACGCAATGTGTGATCCCTACGCGACCCACAAACGACCCCATCCTCTACAGGTCAATGCACTGCCTGACGAACTCTCACTCTAACATTTCACCCACGCATCTCTCCGGGTTCACACATGTCCTGACCTCGACATTCCCACCACAGAACCGAGATACAGAACAGTCAAGGCCTACCGAACATCTCCGGTCAAAACATCTGCCAAGCATTTAGATAAGCAACGCAGAGGGGAAATGGTTCCGATCACAGGCTCGCAAGAATATGTTGTACCATTTATGAGATAAGTAGACTGGAATTAAATGCTGTGCTTACTTAGAGGCCATGAAATTCAGATCCACTAACGTTGTTGTCTGCTGAGATATGCAGGAATACACTGGGTATAAAAAGGTTGTGAGAGCCCTTATTAGAAAAGATCCAACATTTACAGTTCATAAAAGTTAAAAGAGGGAAGTATTTCCCCTGGAGTCATAATTAAAACTATTACACTGAATCTTTTCTTCTGAGACAAAGGGACATTATCTGCAGAGACACACTTGCCAGATATACAGCAGCCAGTGTTTTCCCTCTTAGCCAATCACACGCACAGCAGCATCCAAAAGTCACCAGGCGGCCAAATTCTAGACTTCACAACACTGATCATCATCACTGCTTGGGTTTGCAGGTTTTGTCTGCATTATCACTGGGTGCTTTATGAATTACACAAATTATATGACAATATTTGGCATAGGTACATATCAAATATGGTACAAAAAAAATCTAATAAAATGAAATAAATGTATAACATTGAAGTAAAAAATATGTATTTATTTATTAAAATAATTAATAGTAATGCAAATAATAATGCAACTAAACAAATCACTAATAGTATGTAAATTTATATTAATATATAGTATTGCACAAATTATGAAACAAAATTGGGCATATGTACATATAATACACAGTATATTAATGAAATAAAATATTACATAACAAAAATAAAAATATAGAATTAAAATCTTATACGACATTAAAGTAAAAAAATTAATTAATTGTAATGCAAATAATAATGCAACTAAGCAAATAATTATGAAAAGTGTTAATTTGTATTAATATGATACATATAAAATACAGTACTTTCATAAGCTAAAATAAATATAAAACAACAACAAAAATATAAAAGTAAAAAAAAGCAAAAAGTTTTATAAAAAAATAAATAATCATTCAAATAATGCAACTAACAGTAAATTTTAATTATTATGTAGCATTACATAAATTATGGAACAATGTTTGGAATAGGTAAATATAAAACACAGTACATTAATAGTATGAAATAAAAAGTATAACAAAAACAATATAAAATACACATAAAAGTAAAATATTTAGAATTTTTAAGTGAAAATATTTATTTATAAAAATAACTAACCGTAACACATAACACAACTGTAATCATGAATAGTATGTTAATAATTAAATTTGGAAAAAAAAAAAAAAAACTAAAAAAGGATTAAAAGCCACAATTTTGATTTCGTGAGCTCTAGGTTATGCGTATTTGGCATGCTGTCCAGGGAGAGAGCTCCGAGCCCGGCAAGACTCCCGAGCCCAGGACTCTCAAGTGCTCCCCAAAATGCAATTAGAACAGGACAGCAGCCAGATACACACATTTAGGACCCTCCAAAAAGCCAGGCTTAATGTTAGAGGGGTACTGGATGTCCTTCGGTATACAATTGTTGCGGCAGTATCTAGGAAGAGAATTTGACTTAACGTGGAAGAGTCTACTTGAAATAGAGGGAAAATGGCTCCTGCTGGAGACGCGACTATTGCAGCAGTAGAGAAGATAGAAAAGGCTCCTGAGGGAGCGGCTACTGCTGCGGCAGTAGGGAAAGACAGAAAAGGCTCCTGCGGGAGCGGCTACTGAGGCGGCAGTAGGGAAAGACAGAAAAGGCTCCTGCGGGAGCGGCTACTGCGGCGGCAGTAGGGAAAGACAGAAAAGGCCCCTGTGGGAGCGTACACTGCTGCGGCAGTGGAGAAATACAGAAAAGGCTCCTGTGGGAGCAGACACTGCCGCGGGGGTGGGGAAATACAGAAAGTCTCCTGTGGGAGCAGACACTGCCGCGGGGGTGGGGAAATACAGAAAAAAAAAAAGCTCCTGCGGGAGCGGGGACAATTGTTGTGGCAGTATCTAGGAAGACAATTTGATTTCTGCTGGGGCAGTGGGGAGCTGCTGGGCCAGTGGGGAAATACAGAAAAGGCTCCTGCGGGAACGGACAATGCTGCGGCAGTGGAGAAATACAGAAAAGGCTCCTGTGGGAGTTGTCACTGCTGCGGCAGTGGAGAAATACAGAAAAGGCTCCTGCGGGAGCGGCTACTGCTGCAGCAGTAGGGAAATACAAAAAAAAAGGCTCCTGCAACAGCGGGGGCTGCTGGGGCAGTGGGGAGCTGCTGGGCCAGTGGAGAAATACAGAAAAGGCTCCTGTGGGAGCGGACACTGCTGCGGCAGTAGTTGAAATACAGAAAGGGCTCCTGTGGGAGCGGCTACTGCTGCGGAAGTACGGAAACACAGAAAGGACTTCTGCGGGACCAGACTGTTGTGCCAGTCGGGAAATACAGAAAAGGGGTTCCTGTGGGAGCAGACTGCTGCGGCAGTAGAGAAATAGAGAAAAAGGCTCCTGCGGGAGCAGACAGACACTGCTGCTGCAGTGGGGAAATACAGAAAAAGGCTCCTGCTGGAGCAGACACTGTTGCGGCAGTGAGGAAATACAGAAAAAAAGGCTCCTGCGGGAGCGGGCACTGCTACGGCCATGGAGAAATACAGATAGAGGTTCTTGCAGGAGCAGACACTGCTACGGCCATGGAGAAATTCAGATAGAGGCTCCTGCGGGAGCGGACACTGCTGCGGCAGTAGAGAAATACAGGTAGAGGCTGCTGCGGGAGCAGGCACTGCTGTGGCAGTGTGGGAATTAGATAAGGCTCCTGTGGGAGCGGGATGCTGCTGGGACTGCTGGAGTGAGGATGGGCTGTTATAGATGGATTAGGGAATGTTTAAAGGGGGTTGGCTATGGTGGGTCAGGAGTTAGAGTGAACAGGGATGGACTGGCGTTAAAGGGGTTGGCTGATGAGGGTTCGGTGAGCTTCTTTGATATGGAATCTGTCTGACCGCCCGTAGGTCTTGGAGCTCTCTGCCTTCTGACAAAATCTGTGTCCTGATGTTGCTGGCTACGGGGGGTGGTTCCAAGGTGAGAGTGTTCGGAGGGATGGGTAGGGGTGTGGCGGAAGATAGAGAAGGAAGGGGGAGCATGAGAGGAAGAGGAAAGATAGCTGCCGGAACCGCTTGCGGAGGCGTGCTCACGCTTGGGACGGCTCCAGGAGTGGAAGAAAGAGGGGGAAAGAGAGGGGGAATGGTGGGCATCAGGGCCTGCGCCATTAGCGGAGGCAGCCTCACACTGGGATTAGACTGTGGGGCTGCAGGCCATGAATAGGGGAGGGGGTTGTAAGAAAAGGGGTGTGGATGGTTCTGCGCCACTATCGGAGGCATGCTCACGCTAGCATCTGCTACAGGAGCTGGAGGCCACTGAAAAGGAAAGAAGAAGGGGTAAGAAGAAGCAGGAGGAAAGTCTGAGATGTGAGGGCCTGTGTTGCAAGTGGAAGCAGCTTCGCGCTTGCTTCACATGCTGTAGGAGGAAGCCTAAGGCCACTGAAAGGAAAAAAGGGGGTTAGAAGTAACAGGTTGGAAATTTGCGGGCCTTTGTTGATAGTAGAAGCAACTTCATGCTTGCTTCGGCTGCTTTAGCTGTAGGCCGTGAGAAAGTGGAAGGGCTAGTGACATTTAACGGGACAAGCTAAAAAAATGCCTGGGTAGCCTATGGTGTTGCAGACTTAGCAATTTGTTGCTAGATTTGACAATTCCTCAAGCCTTATCCACATTAATACATTTCCATTGAAAATGCATCTTTTCCTTTTAGTTTGGGCTTGCAGCCTTTTTTAGACGCTGTCCAGAGCGGATACATTTGAAAATGCTGTTTTCACGTTGTAGTATGGAGTTTTGTAGTATGGTATTGTAGTATTGTAGTATGGCTTTTGAAAAGGATGAAGCATGTTTAGTCTTGTAACGCAATGTACCAATAGACATGCTTATACCAATAATGTTAATTTTGCAGTTGTGCTATTCACTTTCACTTTTGCTAAAGTTAATTACTTTGCACGCTCTTCATATAACAGCCCACAAAACAGAAAATTTACTCACGATTGCTTTCCTGTGGCAAAACACAAGCGCTGCTAGCGGAGACAGCCTCAAACTGCGCTGCGGCCGTGTGAGGCTTGCTGAAGTGAGATCTGGAGCACGGCCCAGGCTCGTTGAAGGCCTGTTGCTGCTGCGACCTAGCACTCGAGGAGAGCCGGGTCTTGTGCGAGGCAATGGTGGTGTCAAGCGAGGCGAACTCGGGGCTTTGCACGGTCTATTGGCCACAGCGTGTGGCTGGTCGAGGAGAGCAGCAGACGCGATGAAGCCTGGTGCTCGGCGGCAGTGACTGGCGGGGTAGGAGTGATCATGGGGCAGGCAAATTGCAGCAGATCTGAAAAAATCCCCGGTATAGTTCTCATCGTTGGAAGAGGGAAATTGGGTCTGTGATAAGATGGCAAACGGAGCGAACCGAATGCTGAAAGTTGAGAGATAACGAAGGTAGGACGTACTTTATTATTTATAGGCGTTTTCTCATGAGCTGATTGGATAAATGGTGTAATCACTAATCATGAACTGGCCGTGTTAATTATCCATGCGTGCTCCTCCCGAAATTTGTTTATAAAACATCACATAGCTACATTTCATTGGATAGTTGCTGGGTGACTTCAGAATGAAATAAGAAAATCGCAAGACTGTACAAAAAAATATAAATCAATGAGTAGAAAGCAATCTTCTAATGAAATCTGATACGAGTACCTGACACTGAAAATAAAACTCAGAGATTTTTAAAACAAGATAGATACACTTGATAGAAGCCATTACAAGCTGGCGAGCTCAACCTCATGAAATCCAGTCCCTGAAAGACTCTCTAAGCAATGTGGCAGATTTTTATACCTCTCATGTTAACATTGAAAAATTACTAAACTAATGAATCATTCTCAAAATTTTATGTGCTGAAAAACAATATGCCTTATCATATATATATATATATATATATATATATATATATATATATATATATATATATATATATATATATATATATATATATTTATATTTATATTTATATATATATTAGGGCTGTCAAATGATTAATCACGATTAATCACATCCAAAATAAAAAGTTTTGTTTACATAATATATGTGTGTAATACTGTGTATATTTATTAGTGTATATATAAAATACACACACATGCATGTATATATATTTAAGAAGAATATGTTATGTTTATATATTAAATATATTTATATATAATATAAAATATAAGATCAAATATAAATATATAAATGTATATACATGTAAATATTTTCTAAATATATAATTTATGTGTGTGTATTTATATATACATAATAAATATACCCTGTACACATACATATATTATGTAAACAAAACTTTTATTTTGGATGTGATTAATCGTGATTAATCATTTGACAGCCCTAATATATATATATATATATATTGTTTGTAGTGTTGGTGTATGTTTATATTTGTTTATCACATTTTCTGAAGACAATGCAAGTGTTGGTGTTTTGGGTACTCACCACCATGATGCAAGGTTGTTGCTAGGGTGTTGCTACACTATAATAGGAACAACATTCATCTGTTCAACAAGTCACATGATTTGATGTCATTCGTGACTGTAGCATAAACAGTGCTGCATTAATTACTGAAAGTTTAATACTTAGAGTTTGTTATTATGTCAAACTACTAAGACTAAATATGAATAAAAGTAATTTGCCTTAGAAAGCACAAATGCTTAAAGCCACCTATTAAAGTCTTGTATCTGACTTATCTGTTTTCCAAATAATAATAATAATAATAATAATAATAATAATAATAATAATAATAATAATAATAATGAACTGCCAAATTGGGTCATATCAGATTGTAAGATTATTCTTTTATTTATTTATTTATTTTTATTATGGATATATGTATATAAAGAGTAATAAATAAAACAATAATAAATTAAAAATGTATTAAAAATAAGAAAATAATGCAAAATTAGGCAAAATAATAATAATAATTATTATTATTATTACTATTATAAACAACAGCCACATTCTGCCTCAAAATAATTAAAAAATATTAAATTAAATATCTACTTAAAATAATTTATATTAATTGCTTATTAATTCTTCATTAAAAATAATTTACAATAGCAATAATAAATATAAAATACGAATAATTAAATAATAATAGAATAATATACAATTAGCAGAACCACGTTGCTGAAAAACATTTTTAAGCTCTGACTGATGCAGTTAAATGAATTTACACTCAGAGTAAAGAAACCAACTTTACAGTGGAAAAGTCTGCAATGGAGCATTTCTTCAAGAAGACTGTGAGCTCTTTCAGTTCCCACAGCAGGTTCAGCATGTTTTTATGATGTGATGAGACAACCTCAAACCGTAGACAAAGTTCTGTTGTGAGTTTTTTTGGCCAGGTCATTAAAAAGAGTCGGTTCATAAGACTAATGCATTTATGAATCGAACTACACCGGCTAAAACAACACAATGATTCAGCTAAAATTGAGCGCAGGAAACACTGTCAGAGAATGCAGACATTCAAGAACTTTTAATAACACCAAATATCATGCAAATCCCAAGTGTCCAATTTCTACTTCATGCCAGTGTCTCTCCTCAAGAGTCCAGCCTTTGTAAATGCAAGCAAGCACATGTGCATACTAGCAAACTCAATCACCTTACAGTTGCACCAACAAATGTGTCATACTTGAGGAACTTGACGTGCATCATCTTCTGGACTGCAACTTTCAACAGGACAGCATATCTGACGGAAGTAGTTTAACAAAACACTCCTACCCCTGGTTAACAGGACACACACCAAACTAATCAATTTGGAGCATATTCCTTTTTGCTGCATTCAAAGCAGTTTACGGTCACTGCCTGCAGGCCTGACAGCACAACAAAGAGCCTCCATTCTCCTGTGTTCTCTGGAGTGCTGCCACATGCTCTTTCAGTGCTCTGAGAAACACAACACAGAGAAATAAAGCCCTTGTATTCCTAAGACAGGAAAGGCAGTGCGAAATCATGAGTTCTCATGTTCCACAGAGAGAGAAACACTGCACTAAGTCCTCATAGAAGTGTTGAGGAGGCCGGAGTGTTAAACACAGCTGTTGAGAGAGAGAGAGAGAGTGTGTATGTGTGGAATGTGGAGGAGTCAAGACGTATGGTATGTATAGAAGATCTATGGCATTTACAGAGACTGGCCCTGTTCCAAATCATTGAGAGCTGTCTACATAGGCAGCATTTTAAGACCATGCACCCAGCATAAGCCTTCTTGCATACAGTGCCTCATTTTGGCCAAAGTCTAAAGCAGCTCAAGCATCCTTCTCAGAGAAGACACTGCTAGAATGACAATGATTAATTTAACATAATAAAAACAGCAATAAAAAACTCAATTAAAAAATTGCATGTACAAAATATATTCCCATTCAAAAGTTTGGGGCAGGTATTTGAAAGAAGTACTGTATTTCATGCTCACCAAGGCTACATTTATTTGATCAAAAAAGTAAAGCAAAAACAGTAATATTATGAAATATTATTACAATTTTATTACAATTTTTCTATTTGAATATATTATAAAATGTAATTTATTTGTGTGATGCAAAGCTGAATTTTCAGCATCATTATTGTCACATGATCCTTCAGAAATCATTCTAATATGCTGAGTTGCTGCTCAAGAAACTTATGAACAAATTTAGGCTGCCTACTGTATGTAGAGTGTTCCAAATCATCAATCTTGAGGTTTCATTTCAGTTAGGGCACTGCCTAAGTAGACCCACTAGGTTTTAGAACAGAGCCATTGTTTATTCTGCTGGGCCTGTCACCACAAGAGAGTCTCATTGAAAGGATACCCTATTACTCAAGTGAGCAAAGGAAGCAAGAATTTAATGACGCTAGTCTGCCCATTATCAAGCATGTTATAGCTACAACTCACGTACACTGTATTTGAAGAGACACACAAAAATTCAAATGTCAACATCTGATTGTTAACATCAACATGAATGGCATTTTCTATTCTCAAATGCATGCTTCCACATATTCAAACACAATCTCTTCTTATGTCATACATGTTTAGAGAAACATTAAGGCGAAACATTAAGGCGAACTTTCATTATCAGACATATAAAATGAGAATGAGCACCATCCTTGGGCTTGTACTGTACTGTACGTAGTATTTTTTTCTTCTAGTGTAATTTGAAATGTAAAGAGCCATTATTAGCTTCAAATTGCCTCAAGCTGTAGATGTCTACACTTTCCAGACTAACCATTGTTCTGTCTGCGTCTTAGTAGGGAGTTGTCTCTTAAAACCACCCTAAACCTTACATGGTAACCTGTACATGCCGCGTTATTAACCATTCTGTTGATTCGATTGAGAAAACACCCATCCTGACTCTTTTCATTACCTGCAAAGCGTTCACTAGACATTGACAACTGCAAGATTTCCTGCACTAATCAGACAACTAAAAAAGAAAAATCCAAGACAAATGTCCAGCGCTTACTATACAGTAGACACAGCCTAAAGTGGGTTTTGCCAGGTTTTTTCTAGGCGGTTTGTAGAATGTTATGATGTCCTGAATGGTTGCTAAGTAGTTGCTAGGGTGTTCTGAGTAGTTGCCAGTGCTGGGTAGGTTTCTTACTGATTCCAAATTTCATGACAAAAATAGTAACGTAATCCATTACATTACACATTTTAAGTAATATAATCAGACTACTGTTATGATTGCTTTTATATTACACATTAATTTAAATAGGATAAACTTGTACCATATTGTTATAAAAATAAAAAGAGAAAGAAAATGTATTCCATTAACTATTAACAACATAAAGTGCATTAAACATTTCAATACTTCAAGGTTTCCTAAATCATGAACTGCAGGGGGTTCGCGAGTTTAATGAAAAGCTAATAATTAAAATCATTACAATTAAAATAAATCTTTTAAAAATAACAACAATCAAACTAAAACGCTTATTAAAAAGATGAAATATTTAATTTGTTTATCTGCATGTCATGTGACCATTAACCTGCATCAGAGAACCATGAACATGCAAATGTGTTACTTAACTATTGACTTATACCTTAAATTTATTTAATACATTTAAATAATAACATTTAAATAAAATGTAAAAAAATTAAAATAAATGTATTATTGTTATTATTATTATTAAAATCTCATTGAGTGATAATTCAAATAAAAATGAATGTGATCGTCAGTAGTCAATGCAATGTTGAAATGTTGAGAAAACACTTTTTAACAAGTATTTTAAATTAAATGCAATTTAATCTAATTACAATAACTTAATTTTTTGGAAACAGATTACATTATCCAGATTACATGTAATTACTACCCATGCAAGTTACTACCCAGCACTGGTAGTTGCTAGGCAGTTGCTAGGGTGTTCTGGCTTGTTAAAATAAGCCAGACCTTGACAAGAAAGTGTAACCGGAGGGATTTTTTAAGCTGTTGCTAGGAGGTTCGTAGAGTGTTCTGAGTGGTTTCCAGAATGCCTTTGTCAAGCCAGCATAATAACATCACTGTTCTAGTACTGTAGTACTTTCGACACCGGATTGGATAGAACAGCTGTGCGAACGGAGTGTGTGTGTGTGCGCGCTAGTATTCGAGTGTATGAAGAAGGAAAGAGAAAGTATGGAAACATCTGCAGCAACACTTAAGTGCTTCCATACCCCGTCCCTGAGGTGACACTTTGTTGTCAAGGCCTGGTCCTTGCTGCGCTGAGGTAGAAGTGCTGATCGTTTGAGAACGACCGAAGATCATACAAGATGACATCATAAGCGAGTAAACATTCCGACAGTTTTTCACACCGCCGTAGCCATCCTTCCAACTCGGAATTCCAAGAACAGATGTCAAGAGTGAAAGGTGCCAAACTGCAGCAGCATACAAGAGTCCTGCCAACACCTGTGAAGTTCCGCATCTTGCTTTCATATTTGCAAAGATCAAGCTTAAATTCCCCTCATTTGTCAGTCTCTTCTTTAGCCATTCAGAGCTTCCAGAATATGAACACATCGCTAAATGGGCAGCTGTGAACACATCGCTAAAGGGGCAGCTGTGGCCTAATGGTTAGAGATTTGGACTTGTAACCAGAAGGTCGCAGGTTCGAGTCTCGGTGCTGGCAGGAGTTGTAGGTGGGAGGGAGTGAATGAACAGCGCTCTCTTCCACCCTCAATACCCATGGCTGAAGTGCCCTTGAGCAAGGCACTGAACCCCCAGTTGTTACCCGGGCGCTGGATCTATAGCTGCCCACTGCTCCGGGTGTGTGTTCACTTCTCACTGCTGTGTGTGTGCACTTGGATGGGTTAAATGCAGAGCACCAATTTCGAGTATGGGTCACCATACTTGACAAATGTCACGACTTTCACTTTCACAAATTGGTTAAATTGGGGGCACATATTTGGAGTATGTGTAGCTTATTTTTACTGTTGTTTCTTCTGTGGTTTTCTGCAAAACCGACTGTCAAATGTGTTGTATGGAGAGAGTGCAACATTTGTATTGGTACATGGAAGCATCAATAAATTAGCCACAACATTTAAAAAACAAATATTCAAAAGGATGTGTATTCATTTGTGAATGATATCAGGGTTTCTGCAAGACCTGTTTAAGACCTTTTTAACAATTAAAGGGACACAACATGTCAATATGTTCTCTAAATGTAAATGTCTAAGCACAACACAATGGTTTGTATTAGCAGCACAACTTCCAAACGACCCCCATTACTTTTGAATTAATTTTATATATATATAAAAAGAATAGAATATGGGAATAGCTTTCATTGTATCTTTTAATCACACTGCACAAAAGTAATGTTCCTTCTAAGTATTTTTGTATTGTTTTTCAGTGAAAATGTCTAAAAATACATTAAATTAAAAATCAAGATGCAAAAATGACATCTGATGAGAAGTCTTGGTTTCTGGGAATTGTATCAAAATGTAGTGAATTTAAGATTTGAATAATATCAAACATCTGCCAATGAGGGAAATCGAGCTAATTCAAACAGAAAACAAGTTTTCATACCCCTTTGACAGATATTTGTTCTTGTTTTAAGCATAAACTCACTTAATTTCTCAAAAAACGACACTTCATATCTTCAATTTAAATCTCAAGTAAATGAATCTTGATTTAAGGATGTTCAGATATTTGTACTTGAAAACAAGAAAAAAATACTGACAAAAATATTCATTTTCTGCAGTGCATGTAACATTTAATTCCATGACTTTATGAATTTAAGACTTTTTGCTCTGATTTAAGACCTTAATTTGTGGAAAAAGAAATTTAAGGACCTTTTTGAGACCTGCAGAAACCCTGGATATGTATTGCTGAGATTTGGTTGGACTAGGTATCAACGCAGATTTCCAAGTTCAATTTGATCCTGATCCAAGATTCTTGATTCAATTTGGTTCAGATCTGATTCAACTTTGAGTAAGATTTAATTTCATTCAACTCTGATTTATTTGGGTATATGGTAACTATAATTATTTTTTTTGCTTATATGTTCTGTTATATAGAAATTATCTCACTGCTTAGGCAGTGTTTAATTACATCTATTCACTTAGCAGACGCTTTTATTTAATTTTTTTTTTTTTTTTTTTTTTGATGTTTTTAAATAAAGCTATTCGCAAATGAGGAAAATCACAAGCAATTCATCACAGGAACCAACAATATTCATAGTACACAATGCCAGGTTTAAAATACAAACAAAACTAGAGCAGTTTAACACAAAATTAGATCAGTTTCACACCGATTCAAATTGGTAACTCATCTTTTTTGAATTGCTTATTTAAAAAAAAAAAATCATATGTTTGAGAATCGGACTACAATGGTTGTGTTTTGTTTTATCTTTCAACTGAAGATTGCCATTAAGCATAAAAATCTATATTTTTACCCAGACCTACTGTACACGCTCTAAGATAACTGCAGGGCAATGGGGTGAAAACAACTTGTGCATGGACCAAATAACCAAACCAAATGTGAAAACAGTCAAAATGAGTTGCGCAACTTGGTGAAAGGCTGAAAATTTTGGATTTACAAACAGAGTTGCACCACAGACATACATCAAGATGGTTGATGGCCTGATGCCCCACGGTGCCAAAGAAACCAAAATCCTGCTCCCGAATTACACAACAAGGTCTGTGTGGTTAAGAGTCACGCTGTTTAACACAACAAAACTTTCTCTTCATAAAGCCCACGGGCAACACTAATCAAATATTTCTGGGTGGAAAATCAGAGCATTTGTATGAGGCTCAAAAGGCTCTCATAACAAACCTTCAAAATATCAGACTCGCCTCTAATTAAAATCCCAATAATGCAGGGATGTGCTCATAGACAACGTGGGAGACATAATGTGTGTGTGTGTGTGAGAGAGAGAGAGTGAGAGAGAATAACGCAGAAAAAGAGAGTTATGAGAACATGATGGAAAAAAATCTCTCCAGCCATTGGAACGCTCTCAGCTGACATCACCCTCTGTTAGCTAAATCTGAACCCATGGAGCACAAATTTCCGAAGTCTTAAAGTCCAAAGTGTATTTATAAAGGGAATATTTGATGCTAATGCATATGGATTCAACGTCCAGATTTCCTCGCTCATGATATAGACAGCTAATCAGCCTCATGTGGTTTTCAAAGACCAGGTCCTAAATCTGGTTTGTCTATTTTAAACTTCCTACTCTTCTGATTCTGAGTCCTGCCCCACAGCCATGGATTATTACACCAGATAAGTACAATTGCCTCTGAGGTCAAATTAACAAGCTTCACATCATCATTTTTCTGTAATATCCAGTCATAGCTAAGAGGGAAATGAAAACCATAGACCCTGTGCTTCGCTATATGACTCTTGTCCAGTCCAGTTACAAATGCAATGCAATTTCATCCTCATTTCCCCAGCAAAGAAATTAAGCAGAAGAATTGTGCAAGAGTCTCCCCTCCCTAAAGTTCATTTCCCATGACCTCCACATGTGTCCAAGAGCGTTTCTCAGCTCTGCTCTGCAGGCAGGAAATGCACCGATGTCAAAGGTCGAGGCAATGCCTATGACAACAGAGACTTTAATTACAGTCAGCCTGTCTTGTAAACAAACATACAACTAGAGACACATTTAGATACACAACCTCTAAATCTTCACTCATAAACAACCCAGTCGGCAGTAACAGATCACACAAATGCTGTCCATGCCCTATGCATTACATTCATTCATTTATGGTCAGTAAAATTGTTTATTCCAGACCTCACATGATTTTTCTTCACATAGAGCTGGAATGTGCATTCAACTGCTTGCAGGTTAAAGAAAACTGGAAAAACTGGCAGGAAAAAAAAATGCCAAACATTAGCTAACTTTTCTCCTCATTCCACATAATCTTTAAAAATTAAAGAACAAACACACGTGCATAATGTATTACAATCTTTCAATTCACTTTCCTATCAGACTCAAATATCTACACCTTACTGTATAACTGGGAAATTTCTACAAAACATTTTTAAAGTTCTTCCAATGTCCTAACTTTCTATGTGTCAGCCTTCTGCAAAATCCCTTTACTAACAAAAGCCAGTTCCTTAATGACATCAACCTCCAGGAAGTGACATCATTCGTTTTGATGGTTAAACAACAGCACAAATGTCAGTACATATTAGAAATCGCCACAGAATCGTCACTTTTAAAGCATCCCAACCTATTTCATCAAATTAAAAATCTGTATGATAACATCAAAACTTTAAAAGATGTTCAAAAATGATATGACAATGACAATTAACAATGACAAACTCATGCAACTGAACTCTCAAAGTGTCCCTCAGCTCTGTATTTCCATCCTCTTGACTGCATGCCGTTGTAAAAATTGCAAAAAAAAGAGTTATAAAATGGACATTTTAAAGAAATACTTCCTTAATTTACAACACAAGCAAATTCATGTCATGTTCAACAAATTAAAAAACACAAATGACCCAACTAAAGAGATCAAACCAAGAGCTAATGAGTAAATCTTTCAGTGCTTACGGTGTACCTTCGGTCAGGCGGTCGGCTGTGCGCATCTCCATCCATCCCTGCTGCAACCTGCACGGCTCTGAAATCCCTGGCACTGTAGGACAGAAAGCAAACACTACTGACTCATGACACAGCCTTAAGGGAGTGCTGACAGATGGAGAGGTTAAACTAGATGAGTCAGTTCTGCAGAAGGAGGTGCATCCCTTCCCATCTTACATGCCACTGTGTCAATAATGAGCATGGTTGGCTTGTTGAAAAAACAAACATCTTGGTCTCAAACCAGTCTGGTTTAAAAACCTGGCGTGCTGGTCTCCCAGCTGGTTTTAGAAGGGCTTTGGCCACCTTTCATCTGGTCCAGCTTAAAGACCAGCTTAAAAGACCAGTATACCAGTCTTTTAAGTTCTTTCAGCAGGGTGTGTAGAGGTATTTTCCCAAGGAGGGAGGATATTTACTGTCAGTCAACATTTTATTTAGTCACAGCTACAGATATGAAGCTATTTTAGTTATTTATTTTTGGAGCATGCAGTCCTAGCTCAACTGGTGCCTTAGATGAAACAACTTGTGATCAATGACAGCAAAAAACTATTTTATCAAGTTAGTCTAATAATATGGTTTTTGCGCAAACACGATAAAACCAGTGTTCGAATCCCGCATCAACATATAATTTTTATTTTATAAGCCACACAAACTTGCTAAATGAACTTCATAGCCAGTGATCACCCTTAAGTCGTGTCACATGGAACATGACAACTTTGGCATTTTGATAACTTGTATTCAACACGAAAATAAATAAATAAATAAATGAATCGTACCAGTTTAAATAGCATGACGCTTAATCAGACGCAAACTTTTCATGACTGACTGTCAAGAAGAAGTGAAAATCATCACTTGAAGCCCAAATAGCTTGACATTTTTTTTATTTATACTATTCCTTTATTCAGCAAACCATGTCTAACATGACTAAAAAAAAAAAAAAAAAAAACCTAAGAAAAAACAATTAATTAGCCGGTATAACTTGCGTTCAAGGAAACTCAAGTTCGAATCCCATTTTCCAACAGTTTAGAAAAAAAAAGTTTAAATAAAAATGACGCTTGGGAAATTGATTGTTGAGAAAAATGTTTGTGAAAAAATTGATTTTTAAAAAATTTGTTTTACGTTTTGCGTTCCAGGCGACTCAAGTTCGAACCCGACTCGACATACATTTTTATAAACCAAGCAAAACAGCATATAAACTTGACAGTAAGTGATCACTGGGAAGACAATGTTAGGTTTCATCAATAAATCCTTTTTTTGTTTTTCGGATAAATGAGTCATAATAGTTTGAATGAGCATGACGTCTCAAAGTTACCTTGATCGCCCTTGAACTTTGGCGCGGCTGTCAGCTGTCATCAGTCTCGTTACCGATACGTCAAACAGCATCACCAACAACAGCTTCAGCAGCGCCTCTCCAGACTCAAAGCACTGCTTATAGGTCCCCGCATCACTTCTGTCCCGTTACCCCCTTAAAATTCTGCAACTCCCACCATATTTTCCAGAGTCCTGCCCCTGTCAACAGACGCTCCTCTGTTTCTATTCAACCGAGAGGAGACGGCAGCCGCACATATTCAAGTCATGACACGATGAGTTACAGTCACTGCCAGCCCTCCCATCCTCAGCCTGGATTCATCCACGGTTCACACTCCGGTTTGACGGTGGAATGCGAATTTGCATGTCGCCCCCGACTAGAAAAGTCTCAACAAAGCAGTGAATGTGCTAAAATCCCACGTAATACCATGCGAGACAGTACATTTGACTGGGAAAATCCATATTAAAAACTTCTCAGACGCAGCATAATGTAAATACGGTTCGGATGTGTTAAGAAAATGTGGATAGGCATTCCAATGATGATCATTTAAGTACATTATATCGGATTTTAGTTATATAGTACACTGCCTTGATGTGGCGGACAATTACTTGCAAAATATCGACATCTAGTGATTGAAAATATGTAATGCATAGTTTTGACCAGATTATAATAAGAAATTTCTATTTACTCACCGACATACCGCGTCGTGTGCTGTCTCGCAAATCTAAGGAGAGTTTCTGAAGAATATTCACACACACATTTTCCCTACAACGAGTAGGCTATTTTGTCGCTAATCCAAGTCAATTTGCAAAAAAAAAAAAAGAAAAAAAAAAAGTGGGCGCGTGCCTTTTAGTGTGTTGCACTTGTCAAGTCGTCTTTTTTTTCTTCTCAGATTTAAAGCATTATTCCAGCTGTTGTCATATACACGACAAACTCGTATATTCTGAGGAAATATTGCTCTTTAGGTCTTAATACGTGTGTTATAATATTCACGTGCATCTAATTTGGGGTCGACTCCAAGTCTCAATTCAATTGCTTATGAGTCTCAAATCATTTGGTTTGCGAGTGAAGTCTCGTGTTTCATCTCCGGTTAACCTCTACAGCACGCCACACTAACCACACACTAACTAGGTTATTTAGTTTGACCAATTCAATTTAACTCAGCAACAGACGAGCGCAGTCCGTCGAGCATCACGGGAGGATTCCCTTTTCTGTTCTTTTTTCTGAATTTGTTTTTTGTTTAAATCTCATGTTTTGATTTGATCATGTGATGAGTTTAAAAATGTTTTGACTGAATAATTCTAAAACTAATTTTATAGGTGGCGTTTTATCTATCTCAAATACAAAAAGTTAAATTACCTTCTCATTTTTTGCATAAAAAATTCAGATTGGCTGAAAATGGCACCCAGTATAGGCTAAATAGCCTACACTTCACGTCATGTATCATATTTCATAGGGTTTCTTTGGCAAACAAGCATACTTAAAATAAAATAAATAAAAGTAAATAAATAAATATGCAAAAGTTTAAGGTTATTGCAAGTGGTTTAGAGAAATATAGCTTTAAACATAAAAATGAATCTTTTTATTACATTGTATTATGGTCTTGTTTATCTGTCACTCCTTGGGTTTTAAATTCATGTTTTATTCTTTCAGTTTTATGTGTTTGTGGTTTGATTTTAATGTTCAGCACTTTGGTCAGTCTTGTGGCTGTTTTTTGTGTTTTTTTATTTGTTGGTAAATGTGTTTTATTTGTACTTGAACTTTTTATAATGGATTTTCAGAATCTGGCACAAGAGTAAAAAATATAAAAATAAATAAAATTACAAAGCAGCTTTTTGATAAAGGCATGATAAAAGGTTCCCAAGGCAATGTGTCCTTCATATAACATGAAAAATTGTTTTAATAAAACTCAACCTCTGGGATATAGGCCAATAGTGACTGAAATCAATAAACATCTCCAAAATATGCAGCTTTTCCAGCAGCTGTCACACGGCACTGTCACACTTTTTTTTTTTTTAAGCAATACACTAGTTTTGTGTACGAAACAGGCTGAAATTCTGGGCATTTAAGCCTTAATTTCCATCTCCATTCCGTATATACAAACTTGCACATCACATTCAGCTAAAGATTATCAGTGAATAACTTAAATTTGGGTCTGTTCCTTACATAAAGCTACTGTAGGTGCTCAAAAGACATTGCAAGTTATATATATCCATATGGTTTTCAACTTTTATGGTCTTTACCGGAAAATTAGTGGAGGGTTAGTATATTAAAGCAAGAAGGACATAGAAACTACCTCACATAATAAAAAAAGTCTTGTTTTTATGTAATTTCTTTAATATAACAATTGTCTCAATAATTTATCACTAGAAAACAGCATATAAAAAGATTCCAGTGAAAATGTCAAAGTGAATTTACTATTATGGCTTTTATTCATATTTTGAATATGTTTTATTTTTATATTTTGCATTATCATTTTTTTTTTTTTTTTTTTTTTATTTTTTTTTTTTTTTTTTTTGTTTTTTTTTTTTTTGTTGTTTTTTTTTTTTTTTGTTTGTTATAGGGTTTGTTTGATTTGTTATTTATGTTTGCAAATTATATTTTTAATGTATCAAAGAATCACTTTCCCCAATACTGCGTCATTCCCATTTAATGATGAAGAAATGTTTTTTATTTTATTTTATCTTGTTCATTTTCATTTTGGTTAGTTTTGGTAATTTTGTTGTGTGTGTTTGTCATTTTTATACTTTTATATGTTTACATATGTGACCCTGGACCACAAAACCAGTCTTAAGTGTCAATTTTACAAAATTGAGATTTATACATTATCTGAAAGCTGAATAAATAAGCTTCCATTGATGTATGGTTTGTTTGGATAGGACAATATTTGGCTGAAAATCACCTTTAAAGTTACCCAAATGAATTCTTAACAATGCATATTACTAATCAAAAATTAAGTTTTGATATATTTACGGTAGAAAATTTACAAAATATCTTCATGGAATATGATCTTTACTTAATATCCTAATGATTTTTGGTATAAACGAAAAATCGATAATTTTGACCCATTTATGGTCCAGGGTCACATATGTTTAAATAGTTTCCATTATTTTAATTTTAATTTTAATTTTTTCTAAACGAAAAGGAGAAATCTTTTTTACGGTTTTTTGATATACATTTTATCTCAGTTAATGTTTATTTTATTTTATGATTTTTTATGGTTTTAATTACACTGTAGTTAGTTTCAATTAACTATAATACCTTGTAAGCGTTCAAATAATTTGGTATTTAAGTTTACAAATTTTATTTTATATATATAAATAAATCAGTATCCCCAATACTACTGCAATTCCCATCACAAGTAGAGAAGAATATATATTTAGTTATGATGGAAAATCCACTTAATGGTTGATCAAGGCCATGTACAGATTTTCATTTCAGGACGATAAATGATTTATCATGTTTTTTTAAAATTATTTTTTAAGCTCTTAAGTAGTCAAAAATCCCTCTAGTTGAATAATCACCCATACTGTATACAGTATAAAAGCTTAACATCTTCAATCCTGTATCTATGTAGCCAATGTAATGTCATCATTACTGCAGTAGTTCTCAAGTATGTCACCTTGGACAAGAAATTCAACAGGAAAACATGCAATTCTTTTAGTGCTTTTTGTATCCTGTGGCATAGATTTATCAAAGTGGTAGGTGCAGATATTGTGACCTAGTATTTACAGTAATTTACCTTGTGTATAACCAGTAAAAGTTGCATAACCTGCAGCTGCAAAGACAGCACTGACCAGTACAGCTGAACCCACAGATACATGAGTGACAAAAGACCAGCTGCTCAGCGTGTGCTCCTGCAGCGACCCGTAGATCATAAAGCTGTTGTGGTGACAGATAAAAGCTGAAAAATATCAAATACGTCAAAGTTTCAGTTAATTGAAATATGTTGTTCCTCACCGAAAGACATGACGGCAATTGTCTGAATTGCATCCCACCTTGCAAACACCCATGCATCATCTGACGCAGGTCTGTGGGTGAAATAAAAATGTGAGTAACACATAGTTATTCATTTTATAAAGAACTATATTTGATGTTTGTTCATGCCCATGCAAACACCACTGCCAGGGTGTTTTGAGTGTTTTTACAGGGTTTCTGCAAGTTTTATGAAGGTAAATGTAAGTTTTTAAAGACCAATTAAAGAAAATTCAAGGAAATAATTAAAGGGAACACAATACGTCAATATGTTCTCTAAATGTTAATGTCCACGAAAACAACAACAATTTTTATCTTCATTTTGCATCTCAAATAAATGTATTTTGCAGTGCATGCAACATTTAATGCCATGACCTTATGATGCATCTCAAATAAATGTATTTTGCAGTGCATGCAACATTTAATGCCATGATGAAGAGAAAACTTTTAAGATGTTTAAAGACCTGCAGAAATTCTTTTTTTGCCATGTTTTTATAGTCGAGAGAGCCACATTCCCAAATCTCTATGATATTTAGGTCTCTAGAAACTGCATTGTACAAATTTTTTTGTCTGTTTTTTATCTGCTTGGTGAAAAATCACACATTCAATCCTGTTTTATTTAAAATAAATAAAGGACAATCAACCCCCCAAAAAATAAATAAATAAATTATATTTTTTTATATAAACATACTGTCAGCCAAGAGTTATACAGTCATCAAACTATGAAATAACACAAGTTAAAGTATGAGAATTATGTAGTGACCAAAAAAAAGTAAACAAATATATTTTACACAAATTAATTTTATTATAATCTATGTTTTATATATTAAACTTAAAGTTCACATGTACACTTGATGATGCATTTCCCTCAACATCCACTTTAACTAAACAACTTAAAATAAAAATAATAGTAATAATGATAACAATAATTATATAAATAATAAGAGTTTTTTAACAAAATTTGCACATATAATTTACATTTGTCAACATGTTTTTAAGATCCAGAGGAACATATATTCAGTTCAATGTCAAACATTTTAAATTGTGTTGCCTGTATATATTTACTCATTTTAAATGTATATTGTTTTCTAGAAGCATTGATAACAAAACAATACCTATAATTCCGGATCATAATGGAATTGATTAAATAAAATTAAGCCGAGGACACTGAACTACTTTTCCCCATGTCCTTATGTGAAGACAACAAACAATCCCTGTCACCGTCCGTCCATCTGTAAAGACTCACGATTACTCATGAACGATCAGAAAATATGAAAACTCACCTGTTGAATAATGCCACTTTTCTCTCTATTGTGGTTTTCCATTAAAAACAAGCCTTCTGAGATGCCCTGCTGCACTAGATGGATGTTCCCCATGTCATAGACTCGAGCAGCAGTATAAAAGTGCTCCACCTGATTCATTGGGTCCGCCCACAGAATAAAAATATGCCCCTTGCTGTTTTTAAGCATCGGCTGCAGGCTATTTGAAAAGCTGTTGCTGCATGAAGAGCTTAATCTGTGTTTGACACACAAAGCCTGTTAAACGGTATTAATAGCTGCCGGATGAACATTTGCTCAACAGTCTCACTTTATTTAGAAATAATAAAAAGTAACTTAACTTGGTACAAATGTAAAGAAACAAAATGCACTGGGATAGATAGATAGATAGATAGATAGATAGATAGATAGATAGATAGATAGATAGATTTTAGATAGATATGCAGGCTGGTAAATAGATATATGTGTTAGATATAGATAGTAAATTGATGTTAGTATTCTTAGATGTAAAAGCTCAAGAAATGTCATCTTATTAAAGCTATAGAAGTTATTCGGTCAAGAGCAGTGAGTGAATTTCTGTTTTTATTTAATTGTTTGGGTCATATTAACAGCGTAGACAGCAGTATAGGTAATACATACATATTAAGCTGCTGTCACTTACACAGATCATCTAATATTAACATGTGATTTCTTTCCCAGCTGTTTACCTTCACAGACATAACCCACTGTGTTTTTGCGACGTGTTTTTAACATAACCTTGTACATTTGACGGTTTAAGCACAATAAGACATGAATGAGATAGTTTAGTGCTCGCATGCTGATGTGACAGCTGCTTTCTGTGCACCTGCTTTAGATGTGTGCGCCCAGAAAACACTATATCAGAAGTTTAAACTGATATAGCTTTAAAACGCATTATTTCAGGGTGATAGACATAATAATCAAAACCAAACTGATGTTTTTATGTTAGCCAAAATATTTTTTCTGTCTTTTTTTCCTGATGTATCAATATTTTCTTTGCTCAACAATTAAATATTTGATTATTAACATATTTAAATAAGTAGAGATTTGTCTATTATTTGAGACAAATATTTGCATCATTTTCTGTAAAACAATTAAATCGATCTTATGAAGATCTCAGACTCACCGAAATTATACCATACAGTAGTGTGGAATTTTGTGACCTTACACACAATATTTACCATAATATGCTACATTATGTGAGAGCAAAAAATAAATACATTTCTGCATTTATTTCATTTTCTGGGAAATACTACTGTTGCTGTTTAACGTTGATAATTTATTGCCAAAAAATGATGACTCATTGAATGATGACTCATTTTACCTACCAGAGTAAAAAAAAATATTTAAACAGGAAATTCTCATAATTACTTCAGATGGTAAAGTTGGCAGACAGGTGATTTATTTATATTAATTTTACATGAATGGAGGAGCTTAACATTCATGTACATTCAATTCAATTCATGTTTGTTTGTATAGTGCTTTTCATGATAAAAATCATTGCAAAGCAGCTTAACGTGACAATTTCAACATTATATTTAGGAGTAGCTCATCAGTAGTGACTATGTCAAGGTGATGTCCATATGGCAGAAATGTACAGTAAAAATCACACAGTTAATGGCATGTATTCAAACAAACGAACACTATTAACAGCAATGATTGTTGCGATCAAACTTATTGCAAAGTTTAATAGTTTTGTATGTTGGTTCAGGGTTGGCGACATCTCTTCTCGGGTGTTCAGTCATCTCAGATCTTTGTAAAGGTTGGTTCCAGACTGAAGCTTGTGTAATACCTCAGCTGCCCATCCCATGGCAGAAACAGAGAAGCAAACAGAGAACAATTGGCATATGCTGTTTAAACCAAGCAAAGAATGATGATGTGAATTTGATCAAATATAGGCTAACTGAAGTGCAAGGTTATGAGATGCATTATGTGAATGCTTGGCTAAAGAGATGTGTCTTTAATCTAGATTTAAACAGAGAGCGTGTGTCTGAACCCTGAACATCATCAAGAAGACTGTTCCAGAGTGTAGCCTATAGTAGCCAAATGCGAAAAAGCTGTACATCTGTCATATCTACATTGCTTTCATAGACTACTTAATACAATTTTTTATATCATTTCTTAAAGTCATTTGGTATGAGTTGAATTTTTTATGTAGCCTATTTTTATTTTACTACTTCCAGACAAATAAAAAGGTCACTTATACACTTGCTTTGTTATAACCGCAGGAAAACCCTAAAAGGAAGCTTTCGCTTACAACCAGTAAATACGTACAGTTTTGCTTTTATGTAGGCTAGAGGCTGTGTCTGATTAGAAACAGACCATACTACCAAACATTCGCCATGTTGTGTCTGATGATCCTAATTTTAAGCCTCATAAACAGAGGTTGGTCATGATAATCCTTATTTTTTACTCAATATTTATTTTACTATTCCTTCTATTTCGCATTTCTTTTCAAGATAAAACTGTATAAAGTTGGTAACCTAATAACTTGTTTGTTTTTTCATTTCGCAGCTTATCTTTCAGAAATTATAGCACGAGGACACACAGTTGTTGAGTTTGGTCAGGATGCTTCATTCTCTTGTACGCTGTCAGACGCGTCTGGCGTCAAACAAGTCACCTGGCAGCGGGTGCGAGACCAGGAACCGATACAAACTCTGGCTACATTCAGCGAGTTCTTCAAGCAACAAGTGGATGATCAATATGTCGGAAAAGTCACTTTCACCGCGGCTTCAGTTAATTCAACGTCCATTGAGATCAAAAACGCAACATTTGAAGATGAGGCTTGCTACATTTGTTCCTTCAAAGTGTATCCATTCCAAACTAAACGACAAACTTTGTGCCTCGCTGTTAAAGGTAAGCTAAATACCTGCAACCATGAAAGTCACAAAGCTTATATCTCAGGTATTGAGTCAATTTGGGGCAGGCTGTAACATATGTTTTAAATGTTTAAATGTTTAATTTATTGTGTGTTGTGTGTGTGTGTGTGTGTGTGTGTGTGTGTGTGTATATAATATAGTATATATATATATATATATATATACAGGTCCTTTAAATTAGCATATTGTGAAAAAGTTCATTAGTTTCCATAATGTAATGATAAAAATTAAACTTTCATATATTTTAGATTCATTGCCACACCACCTGAAAATATTTCAGGTCTTTTATTGTTTTAATACTGATGATTTTGGCATACAGCTCATGAAAACCCAAAATTCCTATCTCAAAAAATTAGCATATTTCATCCGACCAATAAAAGAAAAGTGTTTTTAATACAAAAAAAGTCAACATTCAAATAATTTATGTTCAGTGGCACTCAATACTGGTCGGGAATCCTTTTGCAGAAATGACTGCTTCAATGCAGTGTGGCATGGAGGCAATCAGCTGTGGCACTGCTGAGGTGTTATGGAGGCCCAGGTGCTTCGATAGCGGCCTTAAGCTCATCCTAAAACATCAAAAATAAATACAAGTGGTTGGGTCTTGCGTCTCTCAACTTTCTCTTCACAATATCCCACAGATTCTCTATGGGGTTCAAGGTCAGGAGAGTTGGCAGGCCAATTGAGCACAGTAATACCATGGTCAGTAAACCATTTACCAGTTGGTTTTGGCACTGTGAGCAGGTGCCAGGTCGTGCTGAAAAACAAAATCTTCATCTCCATAAAGCTTTTCAGCAGATGGAAGCATGAAGTGCTCCAAAATCTCCTGATAGCTAGCTGCATTGACCCTGCCCTTGATAAAACACAGTGGACCAACACCAGCAGCTGACATGGCACCCCAGACCATCACTGACTGTGGGTACTTGACATGGACTTCAGGCATTTTGGCATTTCCTTCTACCCCAGTCTTCCTCCAGACTCTGGCACCTTGATTTTCCGAATGACATGCAAATTTGCTTTCATGATCGAAAAAAGTACTTTTGGACCTGAACTGAGCAACAGTCCAGTGCTGCTTCTCTGTAGCCCAGGTCAGGCGCTCGACCTTCTGCCGCTGTTTCTGGTTCAAAGCACACGCCTGTGCACGGTGGCTCTGGATGTTTCTACTCCAGACTCAGTCCACTGCTTCCGCAGGTCCCCCCAAGGTCTGGAATCGGTACTTAGTCTCCACAATCTTCCTCAGGGGTCCGGTCACCTCTTCTCGTTGTGCAGCGTTTTTTGCCACACTTTTTCCTTCCCACAGACTTCCCACTGAGGTGCCTTGATACAGCACTCTGGGAACAGCCTATTCGTTCAGAAATTTCTTTCTGTGTCTTAACCCTCTCGCTTGAGGGTGTCAATGATGGCCTTCTGGACAGCAGTTCGGCAAGTCGTACCCATGATTGCGGTTTTGAGTAATGAACCAGGCTGGGAGTTTTTAAAAGCCTCAGAAATCTTTTGCAGATGTTTAGAGTTAATTAGTTGATTCAGATGATTAGGTGTAATAGCTCGTTTAGATAACCTTTTTTATGATATGCTAATTTTTTGAGATAGGAATTTTGGGTTTTCATGAGCTGTATGCCAAAATCATCAGTATTAAAACAATAAAAGACCTGAAATATTTCAGTTGGTGTGCAATGAATCTAAAATATATGAAAGTTTATTTTTATCATTACATTATGGAAAATAATGAACTTTTTCACAATATGCTAATTTTTTGAGAAGGACCTGTATATATATATAATATAAACTGATTTATGAATTATTTTGTTCCATAATTATTTTGCAGTTTTGAAATGACTGAAAAGCAATTACTGGTGTATAATAGGCTATTTAATAGCAGGTTCCGAATGTGACAACTTACCCCATTTACAGTAGTTTGGCAATATCCCCCATACTGAGAACACAAATTTGATGTGAGATAAATGAGCTTTTTCCAGGGCAATAACAGTGAAAATGCTCAATTGCTGTTTTTATGTCACAAGTTCTGTGTCAAAAGTAAACCTTCCCTGAGAAATATTCACTGGAATAAGAAGTAACAACTAGTTTCATTTTCCTCTAATTGGTCAGAAAAGTGAATAGTATATGTTTTCTAAGTAAAAAAAACAAGCAAGCTCATTCAACATAATGCAGATATGCCCAAACTGGTAAGGGATGGTGTGAATCAGAAGATACTCAGAGATTTGTCAGTGGATAATAATAATTGCATCTTAATGCAGCAGCAAACAATGTGCTCAAGATGCAACTGAAACTTAAATTCAGTTTCCAGTTCCAGAAAAATGAAAGGAGTGCATGCAGCCAATAATCCATTGTATTTGTTAAATAATATTTAAGTAAGCAAATACTATGTATTTAGTAATGCCTTAATAAAGACTCAAATATGATAAGATGTTTCTTTATAGTGCAATATAGTTTTGTGTTTGCAGTATTAAAAGATTGTACATAATTAGGTCATTATGTTGCTGGTATTTTTGCAGGTATTTCAGAAATAACAGCATCAGTGAATCCTGCACTCAGTTCTGATCCAGATGTTGTAGTCTCATGTTCAGCCACTGGTAAACCGACTCCAACTATCCACTGGAAATCTGCAGAGAAAGAGCTGGACAACTTTTCGAGTAATTTTACAACTCTCAACAAAGACAGCTCAACCACCATCACAAGCGACCTCACGCTTCCACTGTCACAGTTTCATGGGGAGTACGTGGAATGTGTGGCCCAGAGTGACAGCATGGAGAAGAGCAGCCAAATCAGTTTGCCTAAAGTACATTATAAAGGTAACAGGTTCAACATGGACGCCGGCCTTGAATAGAATCACATTGTAAAAAATGTGCAGTTGTTACTTTCTACCTAATGCAGTCAGGTTGATTCAGTAATGCTATATATATATATATATATATATATATATATATATATATATATATATATATATATATATATATATATATATATATATATATATTTTTTTTTTTTTTTTTTTTAAATGAATGCAGCCAGTTAATGTAGATGTTTTTAAGCATCGGCTGCAGGCTTCTGCTTAAATGTTGAAAAACGTTGAAATTGTTCTTGGTGGCTAATATAAATTGTGCCACTTTTTTATTTGTATTTTTGATGGATGAGTGGACCAAGAAGCGAAAGAAAAGCAGCTAAAACTGAGTTTCTGGTAGCCCATATTTTATTTTATTTTTAATTTTTTTGTTTATAAATGTAATTTTTCCGTAAACCAAACACTGCTTATGTGATGTTTAATCCACTAGATGTCGCCACCAGGCTTCGCTGTCCTCGTCTGAAGCGTGCGACTGACGTTTTGATGTGTCAAAGTGTAATGTGCAATGAAGTTACTGGAATATTAATAAAAATTAAATCAATTTAAAAAGTTTGTGGTAAAAGTCTATTAAAATATACCTTTTGCAGGGTGAATTTAAAGTATATTCCTGAAGTGCTTCATAGAAAGATAATTGACATTTCTTTACTAGGCTACACCACGATGATATTTTACAGTACTGATGTTTTATTAAAGAAAACCTAAGATAAAGTGAAAAATCTGTCTTTTTACCTCAAGACTTTTTGACCATACTGTCAGTTAAAATCTAACAGTAGGCCTATATATATGCTAGAGAAAGAAAATCAAGACAACATAGGCTACTTGTCTATTATTTAGATTTTATTGCAATCTATTTTGTCAAAATGTGCATATTTTAATTTAAAAACAAAGGGTGGTGCAAACAATAGCCTGCATCCCCGTGACAAATAAACTAAAAAGTAAAAATAAAAATATCTATATTCAATCAAGTGAAAACAAAAACGTGAAATCGTCGTCACATCTTTCTGGCGTCGGTGTCAAGTTAAAAATTTAAGACTCCTACTATGGAGAAGGTCAAGTTTTTAACATTCATGAGCGAATGTTCTCTATTGGACGGTTAAGATGGAACGTCTGCACAGGCTAATTAATATTCATGAGGCAAGCCCTTGCCAACTAAAGGTGAAGTGAACGAGGCAACGTTGGCATACTCAATATTCATAAACCCAGCCTCAGGCATAGTAGGATTGGTGATTTCGTTATGTATCTAATGAATAACCGGAAGCGCTCGTCTCTGTGATCTCAGGCACACTTCGCTCTCTTTGATAAGTCTTGTGCGGTTTTTTTTTTTTTCTCTCGCAGAAAATCCCTCGGAGTTTACTTTCTTGGTTAAAGTTGCCCACACTGTCTGTTTTCCTCCACCTTGTATCACTGCATCAAGTTTCGCTCCTGGGCACTGAGGATTAATTTTCCCCTCGTTTTGGCAGCAATTCCGATTTTTGCTGGAAGATGGTGAGTGGATCATAAAGTGCTGATGAAAGCTATAAAAATGTATAGTCAATAAATAAATGCTTCAAGTTATAACTGAATGCAAATAACAATACCATATCTGATGCATTAAAGAGTTATGTCTAACCAGGATTTTTAAATGAAAATCTTGTTTCTTATTATACAGTAGTAAAAGTAACATGCTTTTTTTTAGATTATTTTCTCATTCAGGGTCACAGTATGCAAGGTTTTTTTTTTTTTTTTTTTTTTGTTTGTTTGTTTTTTCAGTGATTCATAATAGTTTAGTTGGCTGTGATAGGATTACTTTTCTTTTTCTGTATTACATACAGTAGGCTAAGTCATTGTTATAACAGCAGTCAGATGCAAAAGATAAAAGTTATTTACATATTTACACATTGATTGATTTGTTTGGTTTTCCGACATCCATTTATACATGTCAGCACTGGTCTAGACTGCGCCACAGGTTTTGTGCTTTTAACGTAGAGCATTTTATAATATTTCTAATGCATTTGATTAGCGCACTGTTGAAGCGCATATAGTCTTGAAAACAATTTATCAACGCGATCCTCTTCTGCTTGTTTTTATTTTCACTCCGTGGGTGTTTTGAGAGACATGTCCACTGTCCTAACCCTGGTTGACGCCCTGGATATCCACTATTCCAGTGATTGATTCTTGAATCTGAGGTGGAAGAGATGCCACAGGATAAAAAAAAGAAAAAAAAAGTTAAATCAGATCACACGATGTATTATTTTAGTAGCAGACTGCTAAACCGCGTTTAATTTGACTTTGGTAATGAACTATGTCCAGTTCGATTCATTTCGCGGAATCGGTTCTTTCGAACAGTTCAATCTGAATAGCTCACGTAGCCTACTCTCTGACATTCCGTCCTGGCATATTACACGATCAGTGAAACCATATGAAAGCAAATTGACTCCGTTTCTAGTTATAAATACATAATAATAAAAAAATAAACACATAAATAATAATAATAATAATAATGTTTTTTAAATTGTTTATTGTAACTCCATTTTTTTCAGGCTATGTTTAAGATCCGATTTGGCTCATACTGTACAAACAAAAATTCAAAACAATTCAAACAAAATTAATTTGCATAAAATAAAATTGATTTAGGCATATATATTTTACATCAGCGCATGTTTTGTTAAATGAGACAAAACGGTCATACAAAGTCGTAAACATTACCATCAATCAAAATTTCTTCAATGTAAAAGGCTACTATCAATTCACTCATATGAGTCGGTTCAATGAGTCGATTTATTGATTCGAAAACTTATCTGACTCGACCGAATTTTTCAAATCGATTTGGTGTATCAGTTCATTAAAAAGTATAGCAGTTTCCCAAAAAAATTTGTCAGCACAACTGTTGATAATTCTTATAATAAATCAGCATATTAGAATGATTTCCGACGGATCGTGTGACTCTTTAGTGGAATAATGGCTGATGGAAATTCAGCTTTGCATCACATAAATAAATTATATTTTAAAGGATATTAAAATATAAACCATTATTTTATATTCTAATAACATTTTTCAAAATTACTGTTTTTTTTTATCAAATAAATGCAGCCTTGATGAGCATAAGAGACTTGTGTAAAAAACATTACGTCTTTCTGGTCCCATTTTTTGATTGGTAGTATATATATACACACACACACACACACACACACACACACACACTTCTGTAACTACAAATGTTTTCCATTTGAATATATTTTAAAATGTTTAAAATATAATTTTTATTCCTGTGATCAAAGCTTCAGTGTCACATGATCCTTCAGAAATCATTCTAATATGCTGATTTGCTGCTCAAAAAACATTGCTTATTATTATCAGTGTTGAAAATAGTTGTGTGGCTTTGTGGAAACTGTAAAATAGTCAATTTGTAAAGTGTAAAGTTAGCATCGATATCGCCACTGAAAACTGTAATATAGTATATTATGAATATTATATAATCTGCATGTTATAGAGCTTTTGCAGCGGCTGGTAAGATTATAATAGTTGTTTTTCACTCAGTCTATTCTGTTCTGTTCTTTTCGCATAGAATCAGTATTAAAAAGCATTCTAATCTGACAGGAGGCATCAATGCATATGGGCTGTTAGATCCATTACTGAGCATGGTTTGTGATTCAGAGGCGTTTTGCTAAGTGCTCTTAGAAGTTTTTTCTCTCTCTCTATCTATCTATCTATCTATCTATCTGTCTGTCTGTCTGTCTGTCTGTCTGTCCGTCTGTCCGTCCGTCCGTCCGTCCGTCCGTCCGTCCGTCCGTCCGTCCATCCGTCCATCCGTCCATCCATCCATCCAACTATCTATATAAATGAAAAAAGAATGTTTATTATACATTTTTACCATGATTTACAGAAGACATCAACTAAAATGTAATTCAGTGTAACAATAGTTTATATATCAAAAAATTGTCAGGCACATTTAAAAAAAGAATAATTCAATAACATTAAAATACTCTATTTAAGGATCACAGTTCAAGCCAAAGAATAATTAATTGTAATTTAATATTTTTACAAATCTTTGTCACGATCCTTCAAACCACAAGGTCTTTCAGCAAGTTTTAATACTTTAATTAAATATAATAAAATTCAGTATGATCACTTTTTCTTTTATAAATTTTAATAAGTACAGGCCAGAAGGAGTGTGTTGTTTTATTTTTATATGTTGGAACGATGGAATTATTTCACCCATATTTTAACATTTTATTTTCACACAAGTTATTTGAAACAATTAGACACTTTGCATTTAATGTACACCAATATGGAACTCATCTGACCCATATACTGTATGTATATATATATATATATATATATATATATATATATATATATATATATAAATGTGTGTGTGTGTGTGTTGTGAATGCGATGCCTAAATAAAATCAATTGATTTTAGTTTTTAGTCATTTCTAATTTATGTAGACAATAGTTTAAATTCTAATATAAGACAGTGCTGGTTTTAAGCCATGATAAAGAATAATAAAATATTGTTATACACAGAGCTCTACTTGTCATTCCTCATCACATTACAGTCTTATGCTCATATTTTGTGTTTGTTTCTTTGTTTATCTTGCTGCCCTGTCAAGTTTCTATAGAGTTCTAGAATGGCACAGTGTGAGAACAGAAAAGGGGTTTCTACAGACTGATAAAGAGCAAATCAGCTGGCCTTTGGTGTGGCGGCTTCAGTGTCTGTTGTCAGGTGTATTTGTCTTGCAGAGGAGTCAATATGTCATGAGGAGAGATTAGAGGCTTTGAGCGAGAGTCAGGTTGCTGTTGTCAATGGTAATTGTGTGATGAATATCATGTGTAATTTGGAGTAACCTCAGCCACCGTTTAGATGTTGACTCGTGGCTCTGTTTAAAGTTTATTTTGGCTCTTGTTTGGAGAACCGGGCCTGTCAGTCAGTTACTCAACCTCTAATTAAAATGAATGGCGAGTCTGGTGGAAGTACAGATGTGGTCAACAACCTGTTAACCTGTCAGAGGACACAATGTACTTCCTGCAGATAATTATCTGGATTTATTACATCCTTAGAGTGCTGCTGAAGATGGTGTCTGTTGCAAACTCTTTATGGTTGGTAACAGGTGGGCCAGTTGGTGGGCCAAAGTAACATAATGATGCTGCCATCTTTCTGAGGTAATTTTTACCCTTCTGTAATTCGGCTCCGAATCTCAGGTGAAAATTGCCATTTTGACCCCCTCTACAAAACTGTGGATTACTCAGTAAATATACATCGGTGGTATTTAGTATTTTGGCTTTCATCACTATACATGTGGTGATGTATACAATATATGGACAAAATCAAAGATTTGAGCCTGGGACGTTTCTAAAATTTGGTTGATTTGACACAGAATGACCCTTCTAACAATAACTGCTAAACCTTAAAAGACAGACTTGCTTTTGTTGAACCCATCTGTTCACTTTAATTCAACTTTTTATTTTTGTGAGTTGTTTGTTAATATTTTAGTGATCTGTTACATCCTTGACATTTGCAAAACAGTAAGTGCATTTCTCAAAACAACTGGTACAAATAGCAAAACACCATGGATTACCTGCAAAAGCCAGTCTCTTGCTCAAAATCCTTAGTTCATCTCTCAAAAATAAATATCTGTGTCAATGAACATGTCAGTGCCATCAGAATGACAAGTCCTTGAGTCACTGTGTACGGATAAGACAGTCAAATTACTTAGTCATGTTGTCAATATAACAGTGTACCCTGGAGTGATGTTCTGATGTAAACTATGGCAACATTTTGGATGACAGTTACTGTACTGAACAGTATGCCATATGCTTATGTATGCCATATATCCATTTAAAAAATACAAATTTACACATTACTGTATGTGGGATATTGATTGAAAGAGACTGGATAGAATTCCTAGTTACACTTTTACTAGTGGTCTGACCCAAAAAAAAAAAACCTTTCCAATGTCACTGTGATATAAAAAAGGAAAAAGAAATATGGGCACAAAGATGAAAATAAAAAATAAGTCCCCTGCCAGAATTTGTAACTCTTGTGTTGTCCTCTGTCTATGCAGTATATGCTTTTCAACTGAAGATTCATGAGATGAACCTTTGAGCTATTTCAGAGAAATGCTTTATCATTGTTTTTCTACATTCTCTTCATTAGTCAAGATTCACTTGCACAATTCATGCCAAATTTACAAAAAGTCTAATAATAATGTGTAAAAAAAAAAGCTGCTTGGCAGTTTATGACAACTAGATGAACCATTTTGCATTCAATGACTTATACGATGAACTAACGACTAGATGTTTTGAGGGGTAAGACTACTGCACAGAAAACTATATAATACATTTTGAGCAACATGACATTAGCAACTGATAATGTAGGAAACTGCAGATAAGTGTGCATAATCAATTGCATGAATGTACAAAAGCAATCGCAACTTGTTCAAAAGAATGAGAAACTGGTTTTATGATGTGTATAAATGACTAGATGATGTGGAGGTTGTACAAGTAGTTTTGAGAATTTCATTTCTGATTTGAGAAATGCACCAAAGTGACTGAGAAAAACTGTAAAGCAATCGTGTGGAGTTTGTGGTGGAAAACTACATTACCCATGATGCTATACAGGTGGTTTTTGTGGTGGGAAAGTAAATTAAAAAGAGCTCTTAAGCTCCACCCACTCCCATGAAGCACAGCGAATGCTGCAATCATTCCCATTCCTCAAAATACTTAAATATTTGTACATGCATATTTTTCAATAAGCAGTATACAGTATATTGTTTCTATAGAAACAACTAACAGTAACAATCTTAAATTAATAGTTTTATGTTTCACCGGTATTTTAATCCTTTATTGTCTATCATATTGTTTCATGGGATTGCAGTTTTTTCCCTCATCAAAGCCGTTAAGTAAACAGTCTTGCACCTTGACTTTTTCAAATATCTTTTTACTACAAATCAAAGTTTTTCTCAAAGTTTGTAGGATTGGCTCATGGCTTATAATGCTTTAAGACTTTTTTTTAAATCCCTATGGAAAAAAAAAATGCATTGGAAAAATACCAATTTTCACTGATCATCTAAACATTTAAAATTCTCTATATAAAGATTTATTGTTTGCTTTTCCCTTTAACTGTGTTGCCTTTGCAGTGTCAAAACAGCTATTTCAGACATATCAAAACACTACTAAAATCAATAAATCTGAGCTAGATAATACACCGGGCTGTGGTTTGAAGTAGGCTGACAGAGGTCCCGGGCTGAATTTTTAGTCCCAGTACATCCCTGCCGTTACTAAAAGCACACTGATATGCAATTAATCATTTCTCAGAATGTTGTGTCCCAAGTGATGCAGAGGGAGTATGTTGGCTGAAATTACAGTATCCTGCAAAGTACCATGAAGTGGGCAATGATCCCTAGTATGCAGCTGCTCCCTACGGTTTTGAACTAAAATGAAAAGGAAAAAATAAAAGTTCACTGTATATGCACATTGAAAGACTGTAGCATTACTAATAATTTTTTGCCCCATTTGATATTGATGACATTTTTTTTCAGTGGGTGGTTGTGTGGCTAATCATATTTATGTTTGTATTACTAAAAATATAATGGGACCGGGGAAACTCTCTAACAAAAAACAAACAAAAAATTCTCGCCAACAATAATTTTTTGATCTCCATTTCTTCAGCTTTTTTATAGATGTGCTGCTTTATGGCCAATAGAAGAGCACAGAAGGAAAGTGCAGGACTTGTTTCTCCATATTTTTTATGTCATTTTTTGGAAAATTATGAGGGAAATGGATTCGAATGTAGTATTAAATGGGGCCAAAATGTTGCATAAAGGCTTGTTCACAACGGGACGAATATCAAGCGTGATTATCGCTGACGTTTAACGCCTTGTGACTAAACAAAGGGTGCCAATGTGAGTGTTTACACCGACGTGCAAAGCGCAAGGCGTAAAAGCGTCATTTATTTTAAAAACCCCTCGGGCTCATTTTTTTGGTTTGACACGCGGCGTCCGACCAATGAGGTTGGCGCTTTTGTTCACGTGCCTGGAGCTGTTAAAATGCCCAACTTTACAGCAGAAAAAATCATGTTTACATCCTGGTTCAACAATGATTTTGAACAATTTTACCATTATGACAGCTGTGAGGGGGGTGAATTTTTTTATAACTCATCCGTTTAAATTATATTAAGCCTTAAAGTTCAGCATAAATAAGGGCGTGGCCACATCATTGCAGATTGTGTTTAATTTATCCCCACCCCAAACAACGCTATAAAATGTATATATATTTTATTTATATATATTTTTATTTTTTTATTTTACATTTATAACTGTATAAGTATAGATTTATGCACCAAACAAATTCATAAGGGGAAAAATGTAAACAACAAACCAACTCAATAGCTGATTCTAAAGTGATCAAGGGCTTAGGACGTTCCAGTTCAGGCCATCGCAAGTGTTCCGCCAGAAGTGGGCACTCATGCAACGTAATCAATGATGTACATCCGAGTAAACGAGACGGAGGGAAGTTTGCGAGTGAAGGGCATAAAAAAACAGACTGGAGTGCAGCCCAGGAGTGATGCGTGGTGACGCGCTGCCAAGATGGCGACGGCCGGCTCTGCCTACTTTAGGCTTCAAAACACACTTCGGAAATCTACGGGTGACGTCATGGACACAACGTCCATGTTTTTATACAGTCTATGAAGTAGACCAAGAAGATGCATCGAGGCAAGATGAATGTAGAGTTGCTGGTCTCATGGGTGTCTGAACACAAAGGGCTTTATGACAAAACGCAACTCGACTACAAAAATCTCAATAAGAGGGAGTTGTTATGGAGAGGAATTGCAGATCAAATAGGATTCAATGTGTTCCGTTGTATTTCTGTTTTTCATTAAGCGCCATCTTATGTCAGGGAGTGAATTTGCATGTTCACTCGGCTCATCGACAGCTAAAATCGCTTGGGTATGAACCATAGACTGTATAAAAACATGAACATAGTTAGTGTTTTAAAAATGTGACACATTTATTAGTAAATGCCATTAACTTAGATTTGTTTGTTTTTTTAGTCTAATACAATGACATTTAGTGTAAGTGTCTAAATTATTTTTGGGAACACTGCATTTGTCTTGTTTAATCAGAAAGTGCAGAACTTGTTTCTTCGGATTGTTTTATGCCATGTGAGAAATTATTTGGAATTCTGCTAAATTAATTTTAAGCATATAAAAATGCGACGAAAAGTTGCGTTAACCAATAAAATGGCATTTATTAAAAACATGACATAGAATTCAAATTGCTTTTAGTCATTAAAACAGATAAATAAATTGTATTGCATTTCCTAATCCCTGCTTTACTATCTTCTGCACAGAACTTGAAACTAGGGATTGGAAGGAAAGAAAAATGGAGAGAATTAAATTTTAAAGGGTCCCGTAAAAATAGACCAGGAGAGAGACGTGAGAGAGGATTCGAGAAGATAAATGAGAGATTCCAATGGAATAATTCATGGGATATTGTTCATTAAGTCGGGTGAGCAGATTGCAAGACAGAATGCGTCTGTTGTGCTTTTGTCTTTCTGAGAACAGGATGAATCGAAAAGGCCAAGAACTGGAAGGAGTACAGTTCACATCTTGCACTCTTAAAAACAAAAGTCCTTTATTGTCATCGATGGTTCCATGAAGAACTTTTGACTTCCATGGAAACTTTCCATTGCACAAAAGGTTCTTTAAGTGTAAAAAGGTTATTTAGATTATTAAAATGTTCTTTAAGTTTAGAAAGGTTATTTTTATTTTTATAATTTTTAGATGGAGTGTTTTTTTTGGGAATTGTTATGTTTATTTTATTTGAGCAAAGCAAAAAAAAAAAAAAGAAAGAAAAGAAAAAAAAAAATTCATATAACTTGAGAGTGTAGACCCCAAGAGACATGTTTTTGTTTTTCATACGAAGCATACTAATGGTTTGTTCAGTTTTGACCAGGGTTGTTTTCCAACCAGGATTCTGATCTGCATCCTTTCTTTCCAGTGAGACTGATATCTGAAGGAAATGATGTCTCCTCTTAGTGACCCGAAGATGGATTATGATATCTTAATCCAATTAGGAAATTATATCTGATAACGATTCTTGGTATTACAGAGGAAATGTCCCAGGACCAGCGTCTGGCTGTGTGTTTCTCACATGTGGCTTCACTGTTGTACCAGGTTCTCTGCCCTGATTGAGATCTTTGCTGGTCTTATACTGTGTTTGGCTCCCATGGCAATTTCAGATTCAGTCCCGCATTTTAATACAGTCCTGAAACATTGCAGTGTGTACTTAGAATGAAAAATAAAACTTTTTTCAAATTATGAATGGGTTATACACAGAAAGTGAGCAAAGATCCTCCCTTATAATCAATGAAGCTGATATAGCACAAGCTCACTGACTGAGTGAAAACTCCCGTTAGAATCAAAAACTCTGTCTATACTGCACAATGAATCTCTTATATACATTGTGTTTAGACTTTGTACTTAATTTCTGGCAATATTGTTGGCTTGATTGCACAGATACTATTGGAAGAGAGATGAGCTGGATGATGACATCACTGAATCATCAGTGAACTGACTTTAACTGACTAAAAATTGTCCTCTTGTATTATTGACAAACTATTTTCCTGTTTGACGCTGTAAAGCTGCTTTGACACAATCAGTATTGTATAAAGCGCTATATAAATAAAGGTGACTTGACTTGACTTTGTTGGTTAGAGCGAAACTGTTGGCGAGAGTGCAGAGCTCAAGCTGAACGAACTCTGGACACGCCTCTGATTGGCCAGTGCATTCATACGCTCAACAGACATATCTGTGATTGGCTACCATGCTCAGCGCTGCAAGAACACATTGTAAATTGAAGCCTTTGATGCTCTTTACAGACACTTACACAAATACAGGAGCGTTTGAAAGCAGCTGCCTGTCAGCGAGTTGGTACTTTACTGTGGAAAGGCTGGTAACATTACGTTTTTAAAATGTAGGTATTAACTTGGTACTGAAGTGCTAGAACACTAGTTCCAATGTTCTTTACTTCACAGTTTTCCAATAGTTGACTATTAAATATTTCATAGTCTTTGCCTGTTTGTTTTTCTAGATTTTTAAGCACTTAATTTATTCTACCATTGTCAGAATTTACTCCTGATTTGAAAACTCAATTTTGGCAAACAGTTATGGGATTTCTTACCCCATTCAATTAGATGCCTTGGGGAGTTACAAATATGGTGCTTATTTGCAGTACCTTAAAAGGACTTTCTTTTTAAGCTTTTAAGTGATGCAAGATTAGCACAGTGCCTCACTCTGACTTGGTGGGCTTTTTATTTTATTATAATTTTGTTAATTTTTTTGTAATGGATCGGATGTACAGTTTTCCTGTTGCAGACAAAAATCAATCAAAATCCCATGGAGTGAATGTTCATAATGTTTCTATGTTTTGATTTGAACGTTCAGACCAAGTCAGCATTAAAAGGTTGCCTTTACAGTATTTGTATTGTTAATGAACATCTTATAACTTGAACTCCTCAGAGGGAAATCCAATAAAATAAGTGGGTGGTAATGTAGTTATTATGGATTTGGCCTGGTAGTCTGAGGGTTTAAAACCTCGTTTGGGGTGAACTATTAACTAAATATGTATGAAGTCACCCTTTGTCACATGAGCATGATGTGTGCTCAAAATGCTGATCGTTGATCAAATGCAAATTATCAGCTTAAAGTGAATTGGTTCAGAAACATTTTTTGTTATGCTGCTGAAAGTCTCTTCACATCCTGATAGCAATCACTAAGTTAAGTGCTCTAAATGTGTTTATATGTACTTATATTGTCTGTGAAAGTTTTCTCACCAGTGAATGAGACATGAGGTAATCTGACAGCATTGCATTCAAGCCTCCACCAACGCCGTCTCTTTTTGTGTCGCTGGAGGAGGCGTGGCTTTGGAGAGTGATTTGCAGGGAGGGTGAGGGGAGGGTGAGATCTTGTGCTTTCAAAGCTTGCTTGCTATTGATAGCCTATCCAAAATCACCTACCCTACCTTTAACCAGCAGGACCATACATTAGACCAGCATGGGAATTTGGGGGAACTAAAGGGTTAGTTCACCCAAATATGAAAATTCTGTCATTAATTACTCACCCTTGTGTCGTTTCAAACCCGTAAGACCTTCGTTCACCCTGGTGCCATTTTGGAGAATATCTCAGCTGCGTCACACCAGAACTGTTTTCTATGTTGTTGTGATTTGATCTGAACGGAAACAGCATATCAGTGTGACACAGCTGAGATATTCTCCAAAATGGCACCAGGGTGATTTGGAGGAGACAAATTGTTGAATAAAGTTGTTGTTTGTTTTTTTTGCGCACAAAAAGTATTCTCGTAGCTTCATATAATTGCGCATGAACCACTGATGTCACATGGATTAATTTACAGATCTCCTTGCTACGTTTCTGGACTTGGGAACATTTCAGTTGCATTGCTGTCTATGCAGGGTCAGACAGCTCCAGATTCCATCGAAAAAAGATATTTATTTTTGTTATTAAGTTGAAAAAAAAGTATTTTGGTTTTTGTTCGTCAAGATGGTGGGTGGTTTTTGGGGTTTTTTTCATATTTGGGTGAACTAACCCTTAAACTAAAATCTTTCAGCAGGCAGAGGGATATTTGCCTGGTGAAACCAAAAAGAGCCTGAACCTCACAAATAATGCTGGTGCTGGAGCGCAGGTCTGCTGGTTGACTAGCACATGTTGTGTTTTGGATTGTGCTTAGGGATGTTGTTGGTCCATCAGTTAGGACAAATTAAATTTAAGTAAATTAAACAAATGAAAATATAATATATACTATTTAGAAAAATAATATGTAATTTGATTAAATTTAATTAGCTTAAAATGTAAAATTAATTTACATGTTAATGATTTAAATAAATTAAATGAATATAAATTTAAAAAGTATATGTACATGTATAATTAAGTTTGATTTGTTTAAAATATATAATTTATTTAAATGTAATTATTTAACTAACATGTATCATTCACTTACATTTAAATAAATTAAATTAATTGTTTTCACAAATTTAATTAAATTTACATTTATGCCGTTAGTGGATATTTGTATCCAAAATCAACTAAAAGTGTAAAATGAATAATTATTTTTTTTATAAGAATGTGTATTCCCTGTGACTCAAACCCATGAGGTATTGCTTGTATCACACTCTACTTGTTGAACTACATGAACGTAAGCTATTAGTAGGTTTAAGCTCCTGTTTTAAGTTGGGTGGGACTGAAAAGTATTTGTGTGGTATACATAACCCTGATTCCTTGAGAGCTCGGTTTCTGATAACTCTGATGGTTTTGAGTGGCAAGGCGTTTCCATCACTAATAGGATGCTTTTTCTCTTTGTGGTTCCGGAAGGATTTTATAGAAAGCTAACCATGCAGTTACCGATCACATCTAATGAGTTTCTGTCCCTCTGACTCACTCTTTCTCTCTTTCTCTGTGGTTCTACCAGTTGTTTCTCATGCAGACGTGTAGAGAATCACTCTGAAGGTTCAGGATGAGAAAATGGCGCACACGTTTACTCCACCAGGACCTAAAAGTTTCCATAAGTTCACCCGTGAATCTCTTAAGGCCATCGAGAGCCGGATCGCTGAGGAGAATGCCAGGAAGTCCAAGGACAAGCAAGAGAGAAATAAAGACGATGAATGCAGGAGGAAACCCAACAGCGGCCTGGAGGCCGGAAAAAATCTGCCCTTTATATACGGAGATGTTCCCAGAGGACATGTGTCCACACCACTGGAGGACCTGGACCAGTTCTACAGCAATCAGACAGTGAGTTTGGGTTTATTTTTCTCAACGAACCCATGAGAGTCCACAGGTACTGCGAGGCGTACAAGTCATCACCCTGAGAACTGGGATTTAAAGTTTAAATCTTAGAAAAATGTAAAAAAGTAAGACTTGGAAAGAAACTTTATAAATGTTGTTGAAATTTGAAACATGTGAAATATAAAAATAAAAAGTACATTTTAATAAGATTTGATTTAATTAAATAAAAAAGCTTTTTCATGGTCAATAATAAAAAAAAATAACATTTCAAATGCAAATTAGGAAGAACTAAACATTCTATGTTGTTGTTGTGCATGTTTTAATTAGGGCTGTCAAATGATTAATCACGATTAATCACAACCAAAATAAAAGTTTTGTTTACATAATATATGTGTGTGTACAGGGTATATTTATTATGTATATATAAATACACACACATAAATTATATATTTAGAAAATATTTACATGTATATACATTTATATATTTATATTCTTATATTTTATATTATATATAAATATATTTAATATATAAACATAACATATTCTTCTTAAATATATACATGCATATGTGTGTGTTTATATATACATAATAAATATACACAGTATACACACATATATTATGTAAACAAAACTTTTATTTTGGATGTGATTAATCGTGATTAATCATTTGACAGCCCTAGTTTTTATATATATATATATATATATATATATATATATATATATATATATATATATATATATATATATATATATATATACACATACATATTTTTAATTATATATAATTGTAGTTTATTTATTTTTATTTTTTACACAAACACACACACACACACATATAAATATATATTCACTTTATATTTATTTTGCTGACTGATTTGTCCACATTTAATGTATCCATCTTCTTCATCTCCCTCTTGTTTAGACTTTCATAGTAGTGAACAAAAAAAATACAATCAGTCGTTTCAACGCCGCTCCTGCCTTGTACATCTTCAGTCCCTTCAACCCTCTGAGGAGAATATCAATTAAGATTTTGGTACATTCATATCCTTCTCCACTGCTGAAACATGCTTGATGGCGACTGTCTTGCTGTGATGGACAGGTCTTATGTTTTTACTGTTTAAACCACTGGGTTTCAACTGATAATTTACAATTTACAACCGGTCTGTTATGTTTGATTAGTAATAAATGCAAAAAATTAAATGAAAATAACCATGATGAATCAATGTAGATGTCAAATGGACATGTTGTTCTCAGAAGCCATTAACAAAACTACACAACGTCAAAGAAAATATGACCCAAATGGCATTAAAGACAGGTTTGCTTCAGGATAAACATGCTTTGTGTGATAAATGATTAGCAGCTGAGATCCTGAAACTATGGCTTGATGATTTCATGTCCAGTGTTGAAACTGATCCTGAAGCAAAACCAGTTGAGAACATCTATATGATTCAATCATAAAGTGTTGTGTATTTCAGTAAGATTTGTTAATGATTTTGAAAAAATCTCTTCTGCTCACCAAGGCTGCATTTATATGATCAAATATACAGTAAATCATTCACAGTATGCTGGTTAGCTGCTCAAAAAAACATTTTATTATTATCAATGTTGAAAACAGTTGTGCTGCTTATTATTTGAATGGAAACAATGATGCATTTTTTCAGGATTATTTGATGAATAGAAAGTCCAAAATAACAGCATTTATTTTATTTTTTGGTAATATTATACATGTCTGCGCTATAACTTTTGATCATGTGTTCATTTATATATACAGTATATATAAATGAACACATGATCAAAAGTTTGATCAAATTTGATTTTGAGACAAATTTGGGGACAAATTGGGGGCAAATTTGATCTTACTGACCCCGAACTTCTGAATGGTACTGTCACTAAGTTTCCTTAACAGAAGCTTTCACATTGTTCAGTATATTTATAATGTTCACTATACTGGCAAACTGCGCTTTCATGGTCTACTCACAGCCTCCAGACTGGGCCAAGAATCTAGAGTGAGTTGATCTCTGTGTTGCTTTTCAAGCATAGAGTAGAAATGTCCACCATGTTTGCTGAGTGCAGAAACTGAGGGTCTTGTTTTTAACAGATATGTCTTCACTGGGATATACACCTTTGAAGCGCTCATAAAGATCATCGCCAGGGGATTCTGTGTGGGACAGTTTACGTTCCTCAGAGACCCGTGGAACTGGTTGGATTTTATGGTTATAGTCATGGCGTAAGTATGACAAATCTGTTATTTACCCCATCTACGCTGCTATAAATGATTAGAATTCATTTATTATAATTGTTTAAAGGTGAAGAGTGTAATTTTTTATAAGACTTTGCTCATTTCTAGCTGACCAGGTTTACCTTCATAATTCACATTCCTGTCTTGTCGTGGATGATTTATCTGTAAAAACTAGTGCAGATAAAAAATTCTGCCTTTACAGTCGTTCATTAAAATGTAGTGATTTACTATGTCTCTAAAACAACTTTTCGTTTTGGTTGACATCACAAGACCTCTTGCTTTTCAACTCCTCCCCTGGCCTGAAATTACTCCTTTTTTATATGAATCACCCACTTTCACCATCCAGTCAATTCGTTAATGATTAAAGTCCCATTCTACATTTTTTCATAGTATTTAACTTGTCGGAAAATTATGATGGAAGGGGCAAGTTGGAATCTGGGAATGTTTTTTATTTTTGCAATTCTGTTTGGTGCTGCTGATGGTGTATAAATTAAACTCTTTAACGTTAAGGTGTCATAGAGTGGTCAGAAATGGTCATCTTCAGCTGTTATTACAGCTTTCAAGGATAAGAGTGCTGCGGATAAAAGTGTCTGGTAAATGTCAAAAGATGCAAATTTCTAAAAATGTTGGTTGAAATACATTTGTTTTTTCTTGGTTTCTGTCTCTAACATTATAAAATGGATTATGAAAGGATTGAATTGATAGTTTATACGTTTAGAGTGAAACATTTAGAGTTAAAAAAAATTCAAATAAACTTGTGGTTTAAAAATGTGTTTCTCTGCTAAGACTTTCTCAAAAACTTCCTTTCTTAAATTGGTTTATTTGTCTATTTAAAATCACAGAGAAAAGTTGACTGCTTTGCCAGCCCATATAAAAAAATAAAATAATAATAATAATAATAATTCCTTACAATTGTTTTATAAATACTTAAAATATGTAATTACATATTAAATATATATTTTTATATTTCTTTTTTTTATATTTATCCACTCGATAATTAAAATACTTATTTCATTTTAATTCTAATTTAATTGTAATTATTTTTTAAGAAGCAGAAGCATTCTTAACTTATAATTAGACAATAAAATGCCCATAAAGGCCACTAGCATCTTCAGTGCCCATCAGCTTTATTTCTATCTGTGCGTTTGGTCCCACAGGTTTGTTACAGAGTTTATAAACATAGGCAATGTATCAGCTCTCCGCACATTCAGGGTACTCAGAGCTTTGAAAACTATTTCAGTAATTCCAGGTAAGCAGAGAACATGATTAGATGTACGACCTCTGTGTGACCTTTGAACCCGACTGCAACCCCGTGTCTTGACCTTCCTGTGTGTTGTATGTCTGGCAGTGTTTGATTTCCCACCCTCCATGTTTCAGATATGTAACAGAGTTTGTGGATCTGGGTAGTGTGTCTGCCCTGCGAGCGTTCAGAGTTCTTCGAGCCCTGAAAACTATATCGGTCATCCCAGGTGAGAGTTAGGGCTAAGGTCAGGGTCACAGATACTGGCATGTTCTTCTTTAAGTGCTTAAATAAGTATTTTTTTCAAACATTTTCCAGTTTTCTTTTTCAGGTGTTCTTGCTTTAATTTATGATTTGATGGTTGCATGCAAAAAACAAGCATTGATGTCTGATTTACATCGAATAAGTCTATTCTTTTTAATCAGTAGGTCAAAAACTCATAAATCTTGAAATTTATCGGTTTCAATCGATGCAGTGACACCCTGAACTGCAGTCATTACTTTTGTCATATGCAGTTTGAGAACTGTTTAATTTATGTGTGCGTACGAGACTTAAATCAGTGCACTTGTTTACTAGTAAAAGTACTACAAAAGCAATATTTCACCCAAAAATGAAAATCTGCTGAAAATTTACTCATCCATGGGCAGTTTGTTTCTACATCTGACCAGATTTTTTCTGAAAATTTTGTAATTCTTGTGAAGTTTTTTTCTTCATTTGGCAGTTTGTTTATTTATTTTACATGTTGTCCAAACAGCTAATAAAAACATAACAGTAATCCACATCTTTTTTTTTTTACACACAAATGTGCATCTATTGACTCTACTGTTCTGATAAAGAAACATGAAAATCTGCTGAAAGTTTGGTCTTAGATTGGGTGTTTTTTTATTCATCTTAATTTTTTTTTGAGTGAATTATTCTTTTTATTGTATGTGGTTGGAATGAGTACATTATCACTGTCATTAATTCCTTTAACAATCACTGCTATGTGTTCGAGTGTTTGTTGTTTTTGTTTCTCCTCTCCTTTTGTGATGAGTTTGTTTGTACTGTAGTCATCTTGCATGTCTTCAGCAGTGATGTGCATGTGATACATGAAAAACTGTTTGTCATAAATATACATGGAAACAACAGTTAAATAATTCCATTTCAACGTCAGAAAAAATACTTGAGTTAAATATTGGACCCTGATTACATCAGTGTAAAGTTGGAAAGTGACAAGGTTTACTCTGTTTTGCACAGGGCTGAAAACAATCGTTGGAGCTCTGATCCAGTCAGTGAAGAAGCTGTCAGATGTGATGATCTTGACTCTTTTTTGCCTAAGCGTCTTTGCTTTGGTCGGACTGCAGCTGTTCATGGGAGTTCTAAAACACAAATGTGTGGTCCAGTCATCCAATCAGACCTTTACTGATTATATTGTTAACAATACAAAGGATTGTTACACCAAACCTGACTGCATGGAATACATTGCAAATCGGAGTAAGTACATTTTCATTGTTTTGCGGAATTGAATAGATTCAGAATCTGATGCAGCTTCACTATTTATGTAACGATTATCAGCATTTGTGTTTTGTTGTGAAAACACAAATTATCATGCAATTAATTTTAGTAATATTAGAAGTACATGTAGCAGAAAATATGTTAGTGCACAATATTGTGCATGCAGATATTAAACTAAGCAAAACCCTCAAATACTTTCATGCACCCAAAGGCAATTAATAGTAAAAAAAAAAAACACTTGTGTTTATTTTTATTTTTTATTTTTTTAACACAACACAACAAAATGACAAATTGAATTAAACAAGGGTCAAAAGGTAATGTTGGACCAAGGTTTCCTACAAAAATTGTAACTGTCGGTAAACATGAATTTTGCTCCAGCCATACATGCATCAGTACATCCATAAATGCATCCATACATTTATCCACCAATACATACATGCATCCATGCATTTTAGCAGAAAGCCACATAAAATTATATAAATAAATGACTGTACAACAATAATTTACTTATTTGATTAGTGATTTAGAAATGGTACAGAACATTTAAATCATATATTATTGCTGTATGTGATAAGTTATTGCAAATAATATGGGTATCACAACTATATTATTTATTTATGTTATATGTTATTAGTTATTATATATATTTCGGGTATTCTAATTACACATAGAGGATATAGTTTTGTGTATTTTTGTGTGTGTGTGTGTGTGTCTGTGTGTGTGTGTGTAAGTGATCTGTACACTTGCCAGACAGCCAGCTGTCATCATTCAGCATTATGGATGTTTACATTAGCTCCAGCCATGAAAAACCATGTTTGAGAGAAAGAGGAAGAGGAATTCCACCTTACTCATAGGGGGGGAAATATGATATCCATTGGAAAGTACTTTAGCGGGATGGGGGAAAGGAGTGAGGTAATCTGGACCGCTGCTTGCTGAGGACAGTGCCTTCCACATGTACTATTATTCTGATACATACACAAATTCTGCTGGCATTTTGACATTTCATTCATTTGCATGGGGCTTGGCCCTGCTCCATTAAAAAAAAAATAAAAAAAAAAAAATTACCTTCCCATTTAATTCCATGGGTCAGAAAGAGGATGGAAAATGGTCAGACTGTTTTCTGGTCTTTTCTGGTGTTAATGTATGACCATTTTCTTAAATATTTTTGGTGCCAAAAATGGACCAATAAGAAAATGGTCATTTATTAAGGGACATTAATTGCACAAAAAAACAATGAAGAAAATGGTCATTTTTGTGCAATAAATAAATAAAAATTATAAAAAATAAAATACATTAACCAATGAAAAATATTAAATACAAAAATGAAGAAAATACTAATATATTACAGGGATAGTTCACCCAAAAATGAAAATTTTATGTTTATCTGCTTGCCCCCAGGGCATCCGAGATGTTGGTGACTTTGTTTCTTCAGTAGAACAGAAACAAAGATTTCTAACTCAAACCATTACAGTCTGTCAGTCGTATAATGTAAGTGGATGGGAATCATGGCTTTGAGAGTCAAAAAAACATACACAAACAAATCCAAATTAAACCCTGTGGCTTGTGACGATACATTGATGTGTAAAGACACAAAACTATTGGTCTGTGCAAGAAACTGAACAGTATTTATATCGTTTTTTACCTCGATGATTCACCGCAATATATGAACTGCCCTGAACTCATTCTCAACAGCCGGCATGTGACGCTTCTTCTTCTTCTTGTTTTACAGCAGATCGCAGACTTATGATTTCTCAGCAGCAGGCGCGTGAGGCCTGTTTTTATTGTTATTGCTGTATTGATCGTGTCCTCCTATGCGCATTTTCAGCAGCAGGCGCAGATGGCGGTAATACACTTATAAGTCTGTGACCCGCTGTAAAGCAAGAAGAAGAAGACACGTCATGCGGCGGATGTTAAGAACATGCTAAGGAGAGTTCGGACATTGCGGTGAATCAGAGATAAAAAACGATATAAATATTGCTCAGTTTCTTGCACAGACCGATTGTTTCGTGTCTTTACAAATCAATGTATCGTCACGAGCCGCAGGGTTTAATTTGGTTTGGTTTGCGCATGTTTTTTTGACTCTCAAAACTGTGATTCCCATTCACTTACATTATAAGACTGACAGACTACAACGGTTTGAGTTAAAAATCTTCATTTGTGTTCTACTGAAGAAACAAAGTCACTACATCTTGGATGTCCTGGGGGTAAGCAGATAAACGTCAAATTTTCATTTTTGGTTGAACTATCCCTTTAAGACTTTTTATTGCAAATGGACCAGTCTTAATATCATCACTGGCCCATTTTATGCACCAAAAACAATGAAGAAAATGGTCATATGGTCATTTTTAGTGGGGGAAAAACTACCAGTGAATAATATTTTATGTGTGTATCTATTATGAATAGTATTCTTCTTTTTCCTGTAGATAACCATTATATCCCAACAGGAAAGAAAGATGCTCTGATCTGTGGGAAAAGTAGTGATGCTGGGTAAGCTATGTGTATTGAATTATTTCTTAAACCTTGGCATTATCTTCCAGTCAAACATCATTCGCCAAGAGCAGTTACACGTTTTATGTTATGTTGCATGGTGAGTTTTTGACAATTGCTGTCTCACACATGTGCATTTCAGGCAGTGTCCAGAAGGTTATGTCTGTATAAAAGTAAGTCCCAATCCAGATTATGGTTACACAAGCTTTGATTCCTTTGGCTGGGCCTTCCTTTCCTTATTCAGACTGATGACTCAAGACTACTGGGAGAATCTTTACCAACAGGTGCTTGTTTTGTTTGTCTATGTAGAGGAAACCAAGTTTGTATTATTATTATTATTATTATTATTATTATTATTATTATTATTATTACTATTATTATTATTATTATTATTATTATTATTATTATTATTATTATTATTATTATTATTATTATTATTGTGGAACACAAAAGATGTTTTGCAGACTGTTTGTGCAGTTTCTTCTCCAATCTGTTCTTCACAAAAATCAATCATATGATTTTTTTTTTGTAATTTATAGAGTCCCCATCCACTTCTATTGTTAGGAAAAGAAGATAATCATGCTGGAATGACACAAATATCTTCCTATGTTTATTCTAAACTAATTGTGGACTTTTCTTACAGACACTTCGTGCCGCAGGAAAAACCTACATGATTTTTTTCGTGCTGGTCATTTTCTTGGGATCCTTCTACCTGGTGAACCTGATCCTGGCTGTGGTTGCCATGGCATATGAAGAACAAAATCAAGCCACTATGGATGAGGCTTTGAAGAAAGAGGAGGAGTTTATTGCCATGCTCGAGCAGCTGATGAGACAGGAGGAGGAAGCTCAGGTCTGTTGGGTGTTTATATTAAAACGGGGTATGAATGCCATGCAGATGGTAGCTTACAGCGCCATTAGTGACAAAGTCATGGGTTTTATTCCCAGGAAATGCATGCATCACTAGCAGAATGTTTTCCCTCAAAGCATTTCAAATGCATGAATGTAGACAATGCTGGAAACCTTTACAAACTGCGTAAGTATAATCTGTTGCATGATTGCAATGGCAGGCTGCGGCTGAGGCGTCCAAGTGTGATGGGCTCAGTGGAGAAAAGACAGACTCTTCCTCAGACACCTCCAAACTCAGTTCCAAAAGTGCCAAAGAAAGACGCAACCGCAGGAAAAAGAGACAGCGTCAGGGGGAAGACGAGAGAGATGAGGATTCGAACAGGGAGGGAAATGATAGAAAAGCCAGCGTCCGTTTTACAGCTGATGGAAAAATCAAGAGCTCACGTGAAAGGATCTCCACATCTCCACATCAGGTTAGAAAAAATCTCATCTTATCATTTGATGTTTATTTTACCAGTAAGAAATTTGTAATTTGCTTAAATATAGAAGACAACAGTCATATTAGTGCTTGTGAAATTAGAATAATTATGGAAATGTCTTATTGCTTATGTGTTATTATTATTATATTATTATATGTGATATTATTACAGTTTTAGAATAGTAGAGTAAAGACAAACTTTTACATTTTTGGATAAATGAAGAATGAGGTTTGAAAGGTGTACAGGAATGATAAATAGATGGGTCTAATTTACATATCTGATTCATGATTTATGAATGAAACTGAACATTAAATATATTATAGATAGACAGATAGAAAGTTTCTACATTATTCAGTATAAAAAATTAATTTTATTTTATGCCGCCATCCTCATTCTTTCAGCTATCTGCTTGTCTTTTTTTGACATTCTTATCAAAATTCTTTTCTCCTCCTTGTTTGTAACAAATTAATGGATTTTTAAAATTATTTTATTTCTTTTTTTTGAGAAAAAAACTTCATCTCAACTTCACCAACTTTTATTTATTTTTCATCCTCTCACATTGTCATCTTTCTCCTATGTCATTGTTCTTTTTCATATTCAGCATAATCATCAACATCATCTTTATCTTCATCATCATCAAGATATTCATGATTTTTGCCACTTTTGTTCAGACCTGCCATTGTTTGTCCAATTGATCTGTTGCTAGATTCATCATTTTCTTTAAAATGTTTAGATTAGATTTTATGTTTTTCTTATGTGGGCTGAAATTTTGGATTGCAAAGCATCACTATCTGCCATTTTTTCTTTAAAGAAATGGCTAAATTATGTAATAGCATGACTTAAAACTACAATTAAATACACAGATTGAACTTCTTAACATTTTTTTTTGATCATTATTGTAAAATGAACAGAATTTAAAAACACAGGATTTCTATGAATTTACACTAGAAAAGAGCAAAAACGAAGAATGATAACTTTATCTATAACTAAAGTTTTAATAATCAGTCCACATCACAGCTATAGCGATATTGACACTGAGAAACTAAATCACTATAATTTTTTTTTACAGTATTTTTTTCCCAGCTCATAAATAATAAAAACATTGACAGCCAATCAATTATCATGGATTGGTGTGGATGCCTATGAACAGTAGTTCCCTTTCAGTCCGTCACGTTCGACGTTTCGTCAGTGACTGACGAATTGGGATCCTCGCTAGGGAGACCAATCACCTTAGGGTGTTAACAAAACAATCCAATAAGTGTTGGTGTGTGATCTTTGCGTTGCACACCCTGCCCCGCAGCATGGGTATTGAAGGAGAGTGCGAGCAGTCACACATCCAGCTTTTCACTTCGGAGCCAAGCCTTTCAGCTGGTTGGATTACCAAGCAAGAGAGCGTCTGCAAGACAGCATTCTGCAGTGTTGGTGTTACGGTGCGTCAGCAGGGGTTGCTGGTCCAGTGCCGCTGCCTGTTGGTGTTTGGACAGCATGCTGCAGCTCATCATTCTGCAGTCGCGCTTCAACCTCTCCTGGATGCTTCAACACTTTTCTTTTTCTTTTTTTTTCTCAAAAGAGCAATTCTAAAAGAGGTCCACGAGTTACGCGACGTCTTTTTAAAGATGGCTGTCTACTCGTGCATTTCTGGGTGTGGTCGCTTCCTGGCTCCATCTGATGGTCACGATCGCTGCATTTCATGCCTGGGCCTTGAGCATGGTGAGGCAGCGCTCATGGATGACTCATGTTCTCATGTTCATGTTCAATGTTGCGATCAAGGATCCTCTTCATCAATCGAGGAGGAGTCCCCCTCCACATGCCCCGATCTAGTTCCTCCCACCAGCGGAGGACTACTTCGGCGTGTGGCCAGGGCGAACTGAGGATCACAGTGAGGTGAGTGAGTGAGTGTCGTTGCCCGAGTCAGATCCAAAGTAGACTGCTATGCTTTCCCGGGCCGCTGAGAGCGTTGGTTTGCAATGGAAACCTCCTCCATCTCCCGAACGCTCGAGGCTGGATGATTGGTTCCTGGGGGTGCTGCAGGCTGATCGCAGGCAGCCACCTCCAGTTCCTTTCTTCAAGGGCCACTGCCCTTGACAGTGATGTGGCTAAGGTTTATGTGGAGATCCCACCAGTCGACCACACTATTGCGATGCAGCTTTGCCCGCAAAGCACTGCCGCCTGGTGGGGCAATCCATGCCTCCTGTCCAGAGCTTGTAAGTTCTCGTCTGCTCTAACGGCCAAGGCTTACACAGCTGCTGGATAGGCCACCTCCGCCCTGCACACCATGGCCCTCCTGCAAGTCTACCAGGCCAAGGCGTTGAAGCAGCTGCATGAGGGCAGTTCTGACCCAGGGCTAATGCAGGAAATGCACACAGTGACGGACCTCGATCTTCGGGCGACGAAAGTCATAGCGCGGTCCCTTGGTCAGACGATGTCCACCCTGGTGGTCCAGGAGCGCCACCTTTGACTAAACCTGGCGGATATGAGGGAGGCCGACAAACACCGTTTTCTTGACTCCCTGATCCCCCAGGCTGGCCTCTTCAGCGACGAGGTGGAAAGCTTTGCCCAGCAGTTTTCCGCTGCAAAGAAGCAGATGGAGGTGATCAGACACATCCTGCCCCGGCGGCCCGCTGCTGCCGAGGGCGCCTTCCTGTTTCCTCCACCTCCGCTCCAGCTCAGCCTCAGTAGCAGCCTTCACACCGGCCGCAGCATGGAGCTGGTGGCAGAAAAGCAGCGCAGCCTGTCTCTTCCCCTGCCAGGCCCATAAAGCACCAGAGCAAGCAGCGACCCTGAGACAGGCGACCCAGAGACTCTGGATCCTGCTCTTCAGAAGATGGTGACCGCACCACTCCTTACCCTGGAGGAGGACTGGGTGAAGAATCTTTTGCTTCCTTTTTGTTTTGTTCCACCACTGGCTCCCCAGCCAGTTGTAACCAAACATTCAATAAAAGAGCAGTTTCCTGTTTCTCTGGGCACAGCCTCAACACTACCATCCCCCTCTCCTTTCGCCAGCAGGCAGCAGGGCCCGGTTTGAGGATGCTATGCCTTCTCATGCATTCTGGAAGATGGGCTGGAGCTAAGGCTGTCTCCCTCTACCCTTAAAGTGTATGTTGCCACTATTGCTGCACATCATGATGCAGAAGATGGCAAGTCCGTTGGGAAGCACAACTTGATCATCAGGTTTCTTAGATCCCAAGAGGGTACCAGGTGAGGGCGCGGAGGCATATATTGTTAATGAGGTTGGTCCTGACGGCCTTGAAGGTGGAGCCCTTCAAACCTCTGCAGTCAGTGGTAATTTGGTCAAAAGGGTCTGGGACCTGCAGGCATTTTCGGTCATTGATACGTGCCTTGAATTCGGACCGGCCGACTCTCACATTCTCCTGAGACCACGGCCTAGACATGTGCCCAAAGTTCCCACCATGCCTTTCAGGGATAAGGTGGTGAACTTGCAAGCACTGCTCCAGGAGGGGGCAGACCCAGCTGTTGCTCTGCTCTGTCCCGTTTGGACCATACGCAGAGCTTCAGGACCTCAGACCAGCTCTTTGTCTGCTTTGTGGGATAGCAGAAGGGAAAGGCTGTCTCCAAACAAAGACTTGCCCACTGGGTAGTGGAGGTTATAGTCTTGTCATACCAGGCCCAACATTTACCGTGCCCCCTCGGAGTGAGAGCACACTCTACGAGAGGAGTAGCATCTTCCCGGGCATTGGGGAGCAAAATTTACGATGGGAGTTGGGTGTTAGAGGGCATTGGTGGGCAACACCTAAGACATTTGCAAGATTCTATAATCTCCTAATCTCCGTGTAGAGCCTGTGTCCTCTCATGTACTCGCCTCAGATGTGTGACTGCTCACACTTTCCTTATATACCCACCCTGCAGCGCGGGTGTGCACTTATTGGCTTGTTTTGTTAACACCTGAAGGTGATTGGTCTTCCTAGTGAGGATCCAAATTCACCAGTCACTGACGTAATGTCTCTGTTCCTTCCTTCAGGGAATGAGGGTTACATACGTAACCGACACATTATTGCTATAGTTATATATGATAATAAGGCTGACAATTGTTAAAGTTGGATTGGCAAATCAGTAAAAGTTGTAAATTGGGATATCTTCCATTGGTTAGTCAGGTTACATCCTAATATGCTTTAATTTGTTTGGCAGTGTATTTGTAAGGCTCTTTTTTCTCCTCAGTCCCCCCTGAGTTTCCAGGGTTCAATCCTCACCCCACGTCGGGACAGCAAAGGTAGTATCTTCAACTTCCGCAGGCGTTTGAATTCAGAAAACAACTACGCTGATGATGAGCAAAGCATGTGTGAGGAGACGGGCAGCCGGAGAGACTCTCTATTTCTACCCTCTCGAACTGAGCGGCTTTACAGCACTCTTAGCAAAAGCAGTCTGACGCCGCGTATACTGTTGCCGTCTAATGGAAAAGTACGGTACGTGGTTGACAGCAATAGCATGGTGATAGTGTCAGGCGGAGCGTCTTCACCCAACTCACCCTCCGGAATACTGACGCCGGAGGTGTCCAAAAAAAGAGCCACGTTTGACGACACTTGCGTAAGCACATATAATGCATGTGCTGTTGCTGTGGTGCAATGCTTAGTTTTAAACTGCACATTTTTATTATAATTCTCTCTCTATTAGGGGTCCAAGCACTGAAGGTGTCAGAACCTTATTGTATTTGTGCTGATTTTCTTCTTATTATTATTATTACTAGGGGTGCACCGATCAAGATCGGCCGATCGTTAATGCGCATCTCGTCAGTAGAGCGTGATTTCACATAGAGCAGCTGTTACTACACAGAGCCGTTGTTAACAGACAAGCTGCGCAAATAAACGCTGATAATGAACGTGGATTTGTGCAGCTTGTCAGTTAACAATGGCTCTGTGTAGTACAGCTGCTCTATGTGAAATCATGCACCTGATGGAATTTATCGCTGATTAGATAACCGGCTTTACTGACGAGATGCGCATTAACGATCGGCCGATCTTGATCGGTGCACCCCTAATTATTACTATTCTTTTTCTGTCCTAAAAGTGTCTGGCCAACCAAAAATGTAAGTCCTAGAAACACCAAATTTGGCAGGATGGTCCCAAATCTCCTCCACTACTCAGGTGCCCACAGACTCCCATTGGATTAGAGGTGGCACTGTAACAAGTACTTTTACGTTTGTGCTCATATCTCCGCAATCATAAAGGTTACAATAATAATAATAAACAAAAAAATCATTCTCTGAGACAAACTGAACAAAACATACTGTATATATTGGATTTTTTTTTTTTTTGCTCTGCATAAAATTATTCCACTATTTTGAGCTGTTTTATAAACTTACTTTTTCAAACTCCTCCAAAATCATTTGTCCAATTAATGCCAAAGTTTGTATGTATCATCTAGAGACCCTGTTGAAAAAAAAGTTATCAAAAGAATGTGGATTCATTAAGTGGTTTAGAATATATAATTTAATAAGTGTATGGAGCCATGGCTACAAAATGAATTGGCATATGTCTTCTAAACAGTTTGACTAATTAAAATTCTTTTGATAAGTTTTTGTCATTAATGTCTATAGATGATATATGCAAAATTTCATGAGAATTAGATTCATGATTTAAGAGGAGATCGAAAAAATTTTTTTTTGCCAACTCAAAATTGTCGACGAACATGTTGTACTAATGCTGTTCACTAGAGGCTACCACAGGATAAGAATTTTATTTTTCATCAGTTTTCATCACTCTGAATAACAAATCAATTATTTTTACAGAGGTAAAAAAAAAAAACCCTGTGCCTCATATCCTTGGGTATATTTTTGTCATTATTTTACTTTACATTTAAAAGGGTCATATGATGTTGCTAAAAAGAACATTATTTTGTGTATTTGGTGTAATGAAATGTGTTTAAGTGGTTTAAGGTTCAAAAAACACATTATTTTCCACATAATGTACATTATTGTTTCTCCTCTATGCCCCGCCTTCTGAAACACGTCGTTTTTTACAAAGCTCATCAGTCTGAAAAGCGTGGTGTGCTCTGATTGGCCAGCTATCCAGGGTGTTGTGATTGGCCGAATGTTTCAAGCGTCTGATGGAAATGTTACACCCCTCAACCAGAGGTGGAAAGTAACAAATTACATTTACTCACATTACTGTAATTGAGTAGCTTTTTTGTGTACTTCTCCTTTTTAAAGTAATTTTTAAAATCTGTAATTTTACTTTTACTTAAGTATATTTTGTTTGAAGTATTGTATTTCACTACATTTTAAAACACATTAATTACCGAGTAAAAAAAAAATAAAATTGCTCGCTGGGAACTACTGCAGTAAATAATGGGCAGGAGGGCAAACTGGCGCTAAAATCACAAGAAAGATGCTGACAGACAAAACAGTCGTTAGTGGTGCAGACTTCGCTGAAAACGAAACCCCGTCATATTCTGAAGAAAGAGAGAAAGTTGAACTCGAAGGAAATGAAGTGAACCCCTGGCCATATTTATGATCTATTATGCAGTGTAAGCTGTGCTTTCCTAGGGAGACCAAACTAGCAGCTTATAAAATCTCGACAAGACGTCAACCCCTTCGCAAGCATGTAGAGGTAAACTAAATAATTGCATCGTTGCACTGGTGGTTAAAATGAAGCTTTGACATTTTAGCAAGAGGTTTTGCACAAATTAGCCAAAATGCAAGTGGTGCGGAGTGTGCGATATATATTGTCTGTGAGAATATTATAATTGTTGTTTAATAACCATGTGCGTGTGCATTTAGAGTGCACACTTTCACTGTGTGATTCAGTCTGCTAAAATGCATTTATAATGATCACAAAATTGAAGATATGGGGCAGAAAATTTATATATTTATATCATTTCATATAGTAAATCAATATCACACAAAGAATGCCATTTTTTCCTCCAAAAATCAGCATGATTACATACAGATTTTTTATTTTTATTTTTTTACAACAGTTCAGTAAACAAGTTAATTAAGAGACTTGTGTTTTAGGCACCATATAGCCTGTTTTTGCTCTATTTCTACAACAAAAAATAATTAAAAAAAGTATACTGTCTTTTTACGCGTTGCGTTGCGTTGCATTGCATTGCATATCACGCCGCATAAACATAAAACCATGTCTGTATTTGTGATCGGAGAAACAACAAACAAGTGCTACTCTACACTGCTCAAAATAAACATTTGAATCATCAGTGGCAAATCCTTTACATACAGTATGTAAACCTGCTTACACACCGTGAGTCAGAAGCGCCAGACTGTCCTTGCAAAGAGTAAGGAATGGCCAGCGGCTTGAGTAAGGATCGGCCCGCAGCCTGAGTGAGCGGCAGCCAGGGGCTATAACGAGGAACGGCCGGCGGATTCGACGAAGGAGCGGTTGGGGGTTGCGGCAACCACATGTGACGACCCCACGCTGGACTTGATGTATTTCCTCAGCAACCAGCACAGATCAGCTCTAGGCATGATGAAGCGGATATCGTGCTCTTTTGGAAGGCCAAACAAAGTAGTTTCACTTTCACAGTGAAACACACAGCTTCTCTGTGAAATGCCGACCGCGGCAACAGCGAGAATAAAAGGTACTCCTTCTTTCTTTGCGTGAACATTTGAGCGGCGTTATGCAAATCTTCCCACATAGTGACGTAGAGATGTGGTGGTGTGTTAGAACGAACCGTTTTAGGGGGGCATGGACAAGTCTTAACTTTTATAAAGAATATCTCTTTGGATTTGAGACTTTAGTCTTTGTAACTTTACAGATCTTCTTTATGCACCAAGAGCTTGTAACACTCCAAAGGGAAAGGAAAAATTTAAATCGCATCATATGACCCCTTTAAATTTTCCAACTGATGTCTGTGGTCCACATAGACTGTACTCACAGAAGGTATCTGATAACTGACATAGTGTACGCAGATTTTTTGAGGGTTTCAGCAATTTCTCAGGGAACAACTGTTAATGTGAATGACACAAGAATGCTCATAAATTGAAATTTGTGTAAATAGTTCAATAGTTTAACTATGAATATCATTCATTATAGTTGCCTAGTTTCAAGTTTAATAAAGGCTAAAACTATCCAAGTCTAATGTTAATGTGAATGACATATCTACAGTATATATATATATATATATATATATATATATATATATATATATATATATATATATATATATATCCTAATGCTATATCCTAAAATCCTAAATCCAGTGTCAATGTCATGTCAAGTTTTTGACATCGGTTTGATTTGTACATCTGAAATGTTTTTTATGTCAATTTCGATGTCAATTTGATGTCTTTTCGACATTAATTGCCCACTGGGTTGTGCTTGGACCCCGATAACTGGCTATATTTTGACATGAATCTGTGCATGTATTTTTTATTTTTCTCCTTCTTCTTGGCTAACTTTGGGTGAAAATCTGCAGAATTCTGTGGAATTCATTTAAATATGTAAAAAAAAAATTGCATAATCAAATGCAAAATATATATTTAAAAAAAAAAACATGAAATGGCAGGGGACTTATGAGTGTTCAGATTCACATTCTGCAGAAATCTGCAGAGATTTCTGTGGAACTTCATTGCATGCATATTCTGTGTGTGAGCTTGCAAATCAAGTTGTGACAATAAACAATTTAAATTGTTTTCCAGGATGACAGCACATCATCAGCATGTAAAGACATAAAAAAGGGCAATATTAAAGTTACTGCAACTAATATATATTTTGAAAATTGATTAATTTGTCAATTATTTGTTCAATTAATTGATTAATCATTAAAAAAGCTAAGTATGTATTTTATCCAGTTTTTCATTTAAAACTTGTTAAAGCATGTGTTTAAAGCATGTTACTCTGCATAATGTCAAATTAATTTTCTTTTCTTTTTTTATTAAATTGTAACTTTTTTTTTACAAGTTTTCGAAACCTTTGTATTTTATAAAGCATTTCATTGTGTTGTATAAACATTTACAATATCTTAATATTTTTAATATGTACTAAGGAATAATAGTGGCATTTAGCACAAACAAAGGCATTCTCAAGGTGGTTAAAATGTTCAGAAGGAAATGGCAGTGTTTGCAAGGCAGCAAAAGAATTTTGGTAAACGAAGGAAATATAAATATATGTATATAGACATACATACATATAAATTGAAACATGCAAAGACCTAGACCTAGATCCAAATAAAAAATAAGATGAATAAGAATAAGAATAAGATGTTATGTTTCAAGACATGTTTTGTAAATTATTTTGTTTTTAATTAAATATTTATAATTTATTTTTTGCCACATTTATGCCATGTTTCTTGTGAAATATTAGACCAAGATGTTTTACAGGTTGCCTGAATTCATTGAGTTGAATACAAGAATAAATGACAAATAGCAATAGATTGCTGCATTAAAAACACCAATGGAGCAACATCGTAACATTTGTTGATGTATTTGCTGTTGATTTGATCCCTTTACAGCATGACACAGATGAAGAATGTCGACACCGATGTGGTTCAAAGACCTTTTCAAAGGCTTTTCTATATGACCAGTCTGCGAGACAGCGAGCTTTGAGCATCGCAAGTGTCAGCAACAACCCTTCTGACTGTAAGAAAGCCTAAATGCCAAACACACTTAGGGTCATTCACACAGAATGTGTTTTTACTTTGAAAAACGTGAGACTCTGGCAGAAAAATGCAAGGTTAATAATAATAAGAAATTATTCTTATAATGGAAAAGTAGTGTATTATGTGTAAATAGCCCCTTACAAGAAACTCAGTTTGAGAGATATTTTTTGGATTTTTCTCTGTAGTTTTAAAGAAATAGTTTTGTTAAATTATCATGTATTCACATACATGTTGTTTCAAACCTATAGGACTTTTATTGCCTTGTAGCACAAAAGTTTTCAGTATCTTCTCAACACCGCACAATCTTTCATAATAAAATAAGGACAGAGGCTGTCAAGCTTTAAAAAAATACAAAGGAACCATAAAAGTATCATAAATATTGTTCATATGACATATTCCCAATATTTACCTAAATAAACAGAAAATTACTGATGCTTTTATAGCCTTCTTGAAGTTTGACAGCCTCAGTTCTCATGGACTTTCATAGTGGCCCTTTTTATTTCTCACAGAAGAAAGATGAACTGTTCTTTTGATCAAGCGCTTGATGGCTCATTTCTGTTTGTTACAAATGTTGCCAAAATTCATACTAGTTCACATACAGCTTTCAGATTGTCTTTATTTTTTATTTAACACGGCAGCGTCGGAGATCTGGAAACAGAAGTGTATGGAGTCCTGGTTCGAGTTTGCCGAGAATTATCTGATCTGGGATTGCAGTCCCACATGGCTGAAGATAAAGAAAATTGTCCACATGGTTGTGATGGACCCCTTTGCAGATCTGTTTATCACCATTTGCATAGTGATAAACACAGTATTCATGGCCATGGAGTATTATCCCATGAAAAATGACTATGTTTACATGCTTTCAACTGCCAATGTGGTAAGAACATTTGTAACAGCATTTTAATGGCTATGAAATGCCCTCATGTACAATATTTGGAGGCTTGTTCTGTTATTCTAGAAAGAGTTACTGTTATTAGTGCGCAACCCCACTGAAATGGGGGAGTGTGAATTTACTAATTACATTTATAAATGAAAGTGTTAAAACGGTATTTTGACTTCTAAGAATATAAGCCACTTTATTTGTAGTGATGTTTTCTCATAAATGATTGATAAAAGTGATCAAGAATTCCACATTACGTATGTAATGTTTTTTATTTCAAATTTAGTCAGTAGACAGCTCTAGTTTTGTAAAATACTATTAATAGTGTGACTGAAAACCTATTTTTCCAGGAAATATCCTGGCCAGGATTTCTAAATTGTCTAAAACAATCCTGGTCCTTGGGACCCCCAGCTCTGCATATTTTGCATGTCTCTCTTGGTTAACACACTTGGTTCAAATCATTGGCTCGTTAGAAGAGAGCTCCATGAATGAACTGTGTTCCAATTGACATGGTCCCTACACAGTGTTCACTTAAGAACATAGATTTGCGCTACACCACTGCCTGCAGTGTCTTCACACACAGACAAAACTTACTAAAGAAGTGTGAAGGGTTATTTAACCGTAATCATTGAGATTTGCATAGTAGTCACATTTCACTCACTTTAATGCCCACTGAATGGAACATATCCTTTGGAATAATATCCTGTGATGTCCACTTTGCAGGGCACTTAAGATAGAATGGAACAAACATCTGAAGCGATGAGAGAACCATACAAAATGTGCAAAGCTCGGGGTCATGAGGACCATGATTAAGAACTGCTGTTTCGGGCAATTTAGAAATCCCAGCCAGGACATGTACGGGAAAGAGAGGACGAATGGTCACTCTACTTTTGTGTTGTTCATTTTAAAAGTTTTAATTGTCTTCTTACCTACAGGTTTTCATAGGTACAATTTATTTATATACTAAACAAAGTGTTAAAATAGTATTTTAATTTTCTCATAAATGATTGCTAAAAGGTATTGTCTAATCAACATATGTAAATATGGCTTTAGTTTCGTAAAAAAAACTAAAAAGTTTTAATTGTTTCTTGCCTGCAGGTTTTCATAGGCATCTTTGCAGCAGAAATGCTATTCAAGATCATTGCGTTGGACCCGTACACATACTTTCAGGAAGGATGGAATATCTTCGACAGCATCATAGTCACACTGAGTCTGCTGGAACTTTGTTTGACAAATGTGGTGTCTTGGATCGGTTTTCTTAGGCCATTCAGACTGGTGAGAGTATCCCACTGTCATGCTTTACACCTAATGGCTCTAAAATCTATATAAAGGCATATAAGATGCACTTTACTATACGTAATGCTGTCTTCAAAGTTACCTTCTCTTGGCCAAATAAAGCATTTTTTATATTTGTTAGCATATTCAATTTAAAGTTTTCTTGAGAGAAATTTTGTTTACAAGTATACTTGGGAAGTTAACATGAATACTTTTGGGAATTTGACATGCTATGTATATATTAAATAATTGAAAAAATAAATAAAGATGATATAAATTCATTACAAAACACTACAAACTAAAATGAATCTGTTTAAATTCAAGTGAATTTAGGCATCACAGCATTATAATGTAGAGTATAAATATCTGTTCCCTTCTGAGGGAACTTCGAACTGCATCCACTAGTTCCCCAATGCAAACCCCTAGAGGATGCAGTGTCTCGTTCCCTTCTCAGGGAACCATGGTTACATCCATAACCTGAGATGTTCCCTTCTGAGGGAACTTCAAACTCTGTCCTCTATGGGTATCATTTGGGAACTAGTGGATGAAGTTTCTCGTTCCCTTCTCAGGGAACCATGGTTACATACGTAACATGAGACGTTTTATTTATAGAAATACAAGTGAGATTTGCTGAACAGTTATTTAATTATATATATTTTTAAAGATTAACTTTGAATCAGCATTAGATGAGATTAAAGTTAATTAATCTAAATCTAAAACTAGAGAAAAGTAGCATATCAGCTGACACTGATCACTTTTATTAAAATCTATATTGTGCATCTCTACTTGCCCATACTAATCTTTTATGCCCCTTATTGTCATAGCTGAGAGTCTTCAAACTAGCTAAGTCCTGGTCGACTCTGAACATGCTAATCAAGATCATTGGCAACTCACTAGGCGCCTTGAGCAACCTGACGCTTGTGCTGGCCATCATCGTCTTCATCTTTGCTGTGGTGGGCATGCAACTGTTCGGGAAGAGCTACCGTGACTGTGTGTGTAAGATTTCTGAGGAATGCACGCTTCCTCGCTGGCACATGAACGATTTCTTCCACTCGTTCCTGATCGTCTTCAGGGTTTTGTGTGGAGAGTGGATCGAGACCATGTGGGACTGCATGCAAGTGGCGGGACAGCCCTTGTGCTTAATTGTGTTCATGATGGTCATGGTCATTGGAAATCTGGTGGTATGTATAGTTACTTCTAATAAATTGACACTAAAACAATCTGAAATGTGTCAACCTGTAGTTGGTTTCTTCCAAATTTCAGGTTCTGAACCTGTTCCTCGCTCTGCTGCTCAGCTCATTCAGTGCCGACAACCTCGCAGCCCCCGACGATGAGGGCGAAAAGAACAACCTGCAGATAGCAGTTGGTCGAATCAGGAAAGGTTTTGCTTTAGTTAAGGCCTGCCTTCAGAATTTCTTCCGGAGCGGTTGTTTAAGGGGGAAGCCGAAAAAGAAAAATGTGGATGGGAACACGATCGGGAGAAACTGCAAGGGAATAAATGATAACTCCAACCACACCACACTAGAGCTGGTTAAAAGCACTGGAGGTACGGACATGGATAGTGACACTGAGAATTATATCAGCAACCCAAGCTTGGTCGTCAGTGTCCCGATCGTTGATGAGGAGTCTGATTTTGAGTGCCTCAACACTGAGGATTTCAGTAGCTTTTCTTCAGACCTAGAGGATAAAGAGGTAAGCTTACTGTTTTTAACATTTCTTTCAAAGACCAGGAAAATGAGCGGACATGAAGCCCCCTTTACATAGACATTTTAATCCATGCGTCCTTAGGGACATTTTTGTCTTTTTTTTTTTTATGTAATTTAAAAAATAAATAAAAATTATATATATATATATATATATATATATAAATATATATATATATATATATATATATATATATTATATCTATAGTTATATATTATATATATATATATATATATATATATCTATATATAATATATGTTTACATATTTATATTTATCTTTTTTTACTATTTTTTAAATTGACCCAGAAGGTTTAATCCAGATTGTATATTTGTTCTAATGCATCTTTAGTGTTATTTTATTGTTGTTATGTTCATAAATTTTTTGTGGATAATATTTTGGGTCCCGTATATAATACTGTGGTCCGTATGATTTTCTTGCATTTATTTGATCAAAAATACAGGAAAAATTGTGCAATATGATTACAATTTAAAATAACTTTTTCCTATTTAAATATTTATTATAAAATGCATTTTGTTCTTGTGATGCAAAGCTGAATTTTCAGCATCATTACTCTAGTCTTTAGTGTCACATGATCTTTCAGAAATCACTCTAATACTGATTTGTTGCTCAAGAAACTTTTTTTATTATTATTATTATTATCAGTGTTGAAAACAGTTGTGCTGCCTCATATTTTCGTAGAAACTATAATACATTGTTTCAAAACTTTGATGAACAGAAAGTTCAAAAGAACAGCATTTATTTGAAGGAGAAATCTTTTGTAATATTATAAATGTCTTTACTGTCACATCCTTGCTGAAAAAAAAAGTTATTTGTTACTTTTTTAGATTAAAAATTTAATCTAAAGTCTGATCCAAACTTTTGAGCAGTAGTGTATTATGTTGTATTACATAATGAAGTACATTACAGTACATCATTCAGAATTGTTTGTCATTTTAACATTTTGCATTCCTTCTCTTTGAGTATAGTATGTTATTAGGGTTTAGAAAAGATTGTATTTGGGGAAAGAAATTAGATAAATGATAATTTGATAAATATTGAGATATCACTCATTTAAATCAAGTAAGCAAATTGTGTGAGCAACATCCGACATGGCATTTTAATGACTGAAAATATCAACATTTGTCTTTAGACCCCTAATGGGCTTTTTAATCTCAAAGCATCTTGGGTCCATTTACTCCTGTGGTCAAGTGCAATCTGATCATGATCCGGTCATTGAAAATGCATTAATACCACAAGTAAAGGGCCCTAAAGTCTGTTTGACATCAGGCAAGTGGTTTTACAACACCACTTTCACTAGTGCACACCCAACTTCCATTGAAATGGCGGTTGTGGAGTTTTTGTGAATTTTATTTGTCACACAGTAAGTATGACAGCAATGTACCCTAACCTGTGGAAATAAACTGCTATTTATGACCTACTTTATCATTTAAATCTTTTTACATTCTCCAGGTTGGGGTAATGCGCATCATTCAGGGTAGATGTCATATTTAATTTGTGTTGGCTTAAGCTCCTATAGTTCATGTCTAAATTTTGCTGAATATTTTTCGCAATGTCAAAGTTACAGGTTTGATTTTGAGATAATGCATGAACTGATAAATATTATGCATACCTTTAATGCAGTGTAAGTCACTCTAGATAAAATATGAAGGTACGCAACAGTTCAACCCACTGAACAATGGGACAAATACCTGAATAACAATGCAAATGATGTCTTCTCCTCAAGAGTCCAGTCCTTTGCTGTAGTTATTGTCACATACATGGTGCCAGAAATGAAAGCTTTTCCGTTGTGTCACCGAATTTTTCATTGGCGTAATCGTGGTCATGTTTTTTTTTTTTCTAGTCAGTTTAATTGCAGTTAATTGCAGTTCAATTGCAGTGCATCAACATGCAACTTGACTCATAATGGAAGAGAGGTCAGGGAATATCAGTCTTCAGATCACATTATCTGCCATTTAAGTGCTGAGTGTGAATGTTAGCCTCATGATAACATGCTCATTTGCTTTCTGCTGAGAAACGAGGATGTGGCAGCCTGTGGTTTTGGCATATAACCGACTATATACTGATTGTTTTTTTTTATGGCAATCTCTTTGAAGTTGTCCGAAAATGTCTACTGCTTCAGTTTTGTGAAGGGCGATATGTTTTCAGTTGAAACTCCAGTGAGCTGACTACATAGGCAGCATTTTAAGGAATGACAGGCACAAATGATTGCATACCACTGCCTAACACAGGAAGCTGAATTACCCTTTTATCATGTACCAACTATAATTCAGCATATTGAAATAATAGTTCAGCCAAAAATCTAAATTTTCTGAAAATGTACTCATCCTCAGGTCATCCAAAATGTAGATGAGTTTGTTTCTTTATTCTTTATTTGTAGAAATGTAGCATTGCATCACTTGCTGTGATATTAATAAATAATAATGTGGAACGCTAATTTTTTCTGAGAGTGTTAGCTTATGTGGTTGCATTACAGATTTCAGTTAGCATGATAATGTAGGCAGCAGACAGCAAGGCAGCTCACTATGTTTTGGACCAGAGACATGATCTCTGACTGACTGAATCCTAGACCTCAACAGATGATTCTGTATTATTGCTCCCATTGATTTATCTGTCATTCTAGCACTCTGACCAATCTTTTTACCTCCAGACAAGACAGTGAGTGTTTTTTCCTTGTTGCCTGTCTCACTCCTTTAACGCGATCTGTCTTTGCAGCACTTCTGAGACGCTCTCAAGGTTTACAGTGAGTGGAGACCTGTAAGACCTTTTTAATATGCATCCCAACTAACCATAAAGACAGCTTTTTTCATTCATGAAAAATAAAATATTTTTACCTAATGGATTGTTTGAGCATTTCAAATCCTGCCATACCACTAATATCATTATTATTCCTCTTCAGTCATAGATAATGGTGTTAGCGTCCTATTTCAATCATCACAATTACAGTAGATTTCAGGCCTCTCTGCAAATACATACACAGCTCTATGCAACTGACTGTCGAGAAATGGTTCTCATTGAGCATAAAGTTAATTGGACAAGCGTAATAAAGAATCCCAGAGTGTTTGACATAAGTGGATTAATTGAAGATTTTGTCTGAAAGCAACTTTACAAGTACAGTAAACAGTAGCATTGAGTGAACAATGCCAAAGTCATGGGTTCGATTCCCACAGAATGCATGAGTTGATAAATTGCATACTTACAATGCAATGTAAATCACATTGGAGAAAAACGTCTGCCAAATGCATAACACTAATTAGCCAAACAAATCATCATTATCTGGGAATTCCATGCATTTTACTAAAAGATACTAGATATCCAAACCAATGGCATTATTGTTGAAATGTCATTAGACAGAAAAGGTCTGGGGCCAAACAAGGACTTGAGCCATCCAGACGTCTTGGTTGCGTATTAATTTCATCATAGCATGCTTGCATCATTCCACAAGCTGCATTATCTGAAAATCAAACTGATGTTTTTTGCTTAGCAAACTTCACTATGTACCTACTGTCAGAAATCGTGGACCGAAAGGGCACTTTAGAGTCGGCGATTAAAGGGGCAAGGGCTTGAGCATATGCATTAATGAGAGACAAAATTTACTGTATAAACATATGAACCATTCAGGACACGCTTGCTATGAGCTGCTATGAATTGATTGTTTGTACTTCTGTAGAAGTCACTGTGATGTTTGTACAGTAAATTTCACAATTATATTTAAATGTGTATTATTTTATGCTATGATTCATCTCAGAGCTTATTGATGTAGTTAATGGTGTATAATTGTTTGGAAATGCATATGAACTACTGTATATTATATACTAGATGAAAGGTTTTAAACATCCGAAACATCACACCAAGCAAGCCTTACATCTTAGCCTTTGCACAGTGACTCAGCTGAAACGCCTGACTTCAGAAACCATGTGCACGTGTATCATTTCATCGGCGATGTGCAGGCATTGCCATGGTAACACGTGATGATGTGTCTGTGCTGCTCTTGCAGAATCTTTCTTACGTGGCTCCCAGCTCTTCAGAGGGCAGCACGGTGGACCTCAGAACCTTCGGTAAAGATGGAGAAGATGCTTTGGACCTTGAACTTGAGGAATCTACAGATCCAGATGCCTGTTTCACACCAGGTGATGCTGCTAATAGTTTGTTCACTGTAATAAGACCATAAAATGTATTATTTGTCTTTCTTTTTTTTTCAAAATATTTCAGTAGTGTTAGTTGGTATTAGTGTGATATTTAATGTTGTTTAAAATGGGTTTGAAAGTTTTTTAGTGTTTAGTATGTGTGAAGGGAAATGCATGTGTTGTTTTATTTGTCAATGTTTCACTCAGCAAAGAGAAGACTTTCAGTAGAGTTTAACATGAACATGAAAAATAAAATAAATTGAAACTTTGCTGAAATTTTACTCAGCCTCAGGCCATCTGAGATGTAGATCAGAACAGATTTGGACAAATGTAGCTTTCCATCACTTGCTCACCAGTGGATGCTCTGCAGTGAATGGGTGCCGTCAGAATGAGAGTCCAAACAGCTGATAAAAACATCACAATAATCCACAAGTAATCCCCACCACTCCAGTCCATCAGTTAACATCTGGTGAAGCCAAAAGCTGCATGCTTGTAAAAAATATATAAATAAATAAATAAAATCCATCATTAGAATGTTTTAACTTTACACCATTGCTTCTGGCTAAAATATGAGTCCATAATAATGCTTTCTTCAGTGAAAAAGTAAATTTCCTGTTGTCCTTTCACATCAAAATCCACGAACTTATTTGATCAGAACTTGTAAACAATGCTTGATCTGTGCATATTTTCTCCAGACAACTTTTTTTTATTGGAGAATTCAATATTATGGATAGAGGACTCTTTAGCAGTAAGCTATTTTTTGATTCACAAGATGTTAGTTGATGGACTGGAGTGGTGTGGATTACTTGTGGATTATGGTGATGTTTTTATCAGCTGTTTGGACTCCCATTCTGACGGCACCCATTCACTGCAGAAGATCCATTGGTGAGAAAGTGATGGAATCTGTTCTGATTTTTCATTTTGTTTTTTAGGGTGTGTCCAAAAGTTCTCGTGCTGCCAGGTGGATGTTGAAAAGGGCATGTGGAAAAAATGGTGGCTGCTGAGACAGACCTGCTATAACATAGTGGAGCACAGCTGGTTTGAGAGCTTCATCATCTTCATGATTCTGCTTAGCAGTGGTGCTCTGGTGAGGGAAATGCATGTGTGTTTTTATTTGTGCATGTGTCACTCAATGAGGTAAATCCTTGACTCACTTTCAATAGAGTTTGACATCAACATATTCAGAATAATACTTGGAACATACAAATATTGTTGATTTTTATTACCTGTTTTAAATTTTATGGCCATTTATAATCAATATTTTTCTTGGATGGATTGGTTGCAGTCCATACGGGTCTAATTCTAATCCTTTATATCTTTACATCTCAAATGTTTTTCAGGCATTTGAGGACATTTATCTGGAAAAAAGGAAAACTGTAAAGACCGTACTGGAATTTGCTGACAAAGTTTTCACCTACATCTTCATTCTTGAGATGCTGCTAAAATGGGTCGCATATGGTTTTGCCAAATACTTCACCAATCTCTGGTGCTGGCTGGATTTTATTATTGTTGATGTAGGTTCAACTTTTGATTAAATATAGTGTCAAACTATATGTTGCACATATACCCTGCAGAATCTGCAAAATGTTAGTCATTTTTACAAAAATAGGAGGGATAATAAAACTTTTTTTTTTTCATGCTGCCCTGAATAAAGTATTTAACATACAGATGTTTACATATAGTCCACAGGACAAAATAACAGCTGAATTTATAAAAAGTTCCAATTTGCTTGATTTCTTTCTAAACAGTCCACGACTGTTTGTATCATTTGTGATAGTCGTCACTTATTTGTTCTGAGCAGTTACTCTTGACCACTGTTCTTCAGAAAAATCCTCCAGGTCTTGCATGTCTTTTGGTTTTCCAGGATCTTCTGCATATTTGAACCCTTTCCAGCAGTGTCTATAAGATATTTTACGTTAAGAACATTTGTGGGACTCTTACAAAAGGTGCAAACACTCACTGATTCTCAAGAAAGAAACACGATACATAAAGAGTCAAGGTGCTTAAAAAAATGCCCTCTTATTTTTTATATATATTTTTTTAATTATTAACATTTTGTGGATTCTGCAAGGTGTATGTACATTTACAATCACAACTGTGTTACCAAAAAAAAAAATTCTTTATTTTGAATTACTTTTTATGTTTTTGTTAAATTTTTATTCAAGTTTTATTAATATAAACAATATTTGTATTATTTTTTATAAAAATAAAATGTAAAATAAAAAAAAAAGTTTAATAAAATGGGAAATTTTGCCTTGACAACTAGCTAAAATAAAAGAAGTTTTCCCTTTTTTAAAAAAAATATATATTTAATTTTTTTTAGTCAGTAATATTCCAGTTGTAATTCTTGGCAGTTAAATAACGCAGTACTATTTGGCTGGTGCAAATATTGCTCTAACCTGCCATGCAGGTTGCATTTAGCTCAGAAGTTTGCAGCGTGATTTGCATGAATCCTTTAGTGAACAGGGAGCTAAAACAACACAGACAGCAGGTGCACATCAACTCATAAAAGCACCATAACCAAGAGAGCATCAGTGAACTGAGAATGACTTACTGGAAATGTTTGCTTTTGTGTGTGTTATGCATGTGGGCACTTGAGACTGTGCGAGTTTCTACAGTTTGATAACAGTTGAGTGAGTAAACTGGACATTTGTACATTTGAAAGGCCATTTTCCCATGAGAACCCGCAGACAATCTGAGATTGGAGCAGGAAGGAAGGGTTTCGAGCCTGCTTTTCTCCTAATTAGCTCTGTTTATGTGTGTAGGTCTCTCTGATCAGCCTGGTAGCCAACGCCATGGAATATTCAGATTTGAGCGCCATCAAAAGTCTCCGAACGCTGAGAGCCTTCCGACCGCTCCGAGCTCTCTCGCGCTTTGAGGGAATGAGGGTAAAATCTCTTGATGTCAACTACTTATTTATTTACATGTATAAATAATTATTTTTAAATTAAATTTACATGTATGATGAAATTATATATATAAATTATTTATTTATAGAGAACTTGCATATATAAAGCACTTTAATCGGTCAAAGAAAGGCTAACTGACCTGAATTCATTGAAAATGTACCATTTAGTTGCCTTTGGTATTCTTATGGGCTTTTCACACTTGAAATTGTCAGTCCAGTCTCATTGTGGGTTAATCCGGGGGTTATCTTGGTTAACATTTAACCCTGGTTGGTCAGGTTTTGAGGTTTCACACTGTGCCATTGTAAACTCTGGGTTAACGCTGTGCTTTTTTGTAAGGGCTGGGTATTGAGATTTGCTTCACTTCTTCATGATTGGTTGTCTGTTGTGCTGTCTAGTTTAGGTTGCAAGTTCTCCTTGAAAAATTTAACTTTGATGAAACTGATATAAAAGCAGAATTAAAATGCAGTTTGCAAAGACTTAAGATGTTAACCCAAGGTTTATTGCAGTATGAAAAGCCCCTTTCAGTATTTTTGTGTTTCTTTCTGGCTGGAGATGTGAATGAAGTCCTCTGAGCAGATCAGCTTATTAAAGTCAACATGAAACTGACATATAGTGCATGCAGTGAGGGGAAATTATATATTGCGGGGCTTGGTTTTATCTATCAGAAACTGATTGGATCATAAAAAGTGGGTGTTAATACTGAGTCACATGGTTGAATCTTTGGCGTTGAAAATTAAGAGGATTTTATGTAATCTGAAAATAAATGTTTCAGAGAGGGAGTTAATTATTACTTTGATTTAATGTATTTTAAAAATTTTTTTTTTTTTGTTGTGAGTTGTTGATTTGCTAATAATTAATTATTTATAAAAGTGTAGTGTTAGATTTATAATTTTTTCATTTTAATGTTTAATTATAAAATTAAAATGAATAATTAAAGGAATAGTTCATGCAAAAATTAAAATACTCACCCTTAAGTTGCTCAAAACCTGTATGAATTTATTTCTTCTGAGGAATGTAAAAGAAGATATTTTAAAGAATGTTGGAAACCAAACAGTTGCCAGTAGCCATTGACTTCCATAGTCTGGGAAAAAAAAAAAAACATATATATATATTATGGAAATCAGTGGCTAACTGTTTGGATAGCAACATGCTTCAAAATGTCTTCTTTTGTGTACAACAGAAGAAAAAACTCGTACAGCAACTTGAGGCTGAGTAAATGACAGAATTTCAGTTTTAGGTGAACTATCCCTTTAAAAACAATGGAAGTGAAAAAGTAAAAAGATGAAATATTTGATGTTTACCCTGCATGTCACTGACACCAGAAAACCATAAACATGTGAATGTGTTGCATTTTTGAGAAATTAACCCAAAATCTCAGGTATACAGTTCTTCAATAAATATTTAAGATCAAAGTGGTTCAGCTGACAGAAATGTTTGGGAAATGCAACTTTAGTGTAATGTGCACATTATCATTCACAATAAGGCCATAAACATGCATTAAGAAAGCAAATGGGGTTGAAATTGATTTCATGTTGACTTTAAGAGCATAGAGAGAAATGTGTGCCTGTTGTACAGTAGATCATGACTATGGCTTTTTCCTCTGTCTCGTCCTCTCACTGTCCCAGCTAAATGTGCATGAGTCCCTGATAAACCTGATCACTTAACAAGACTGACTTCAAGTGCCTGATTTTAGACAATGCAAATAAAAAGGTGGATTTGTCTAGGTTCAGGTAAATTTGGTACTGAGCTAAGGTTGCTGTTACACAACATCCCAATAGATGTTTGATGTTCACATGTAAAATGTGCATAGAAAATGGGGTTCAGGTTTATTTTGTTCTTAGTTAATGTTGTTAATTCTCATCTTCCGAATACTTGAAAGCATTGAAATTCAACTGATATAATCCTGTGTCCGGTCATCATTTGTGGTGTTATACTTAACAATTACAGGCTGTGAATTGCTAGCAATGGTAGGGAGCATTGACGTGCCGCTTTATGTAATAACCTCAGGGGGTCGATGGTGCTGTTATTGAGCAAACGCTTGCATACGTTCTCCACACAAATGTAATGTTGTGATGACTTCCCCTCACGTGGCAATCACTGATCTCTCCTCAGTTTGTATTGTCTAGAAATGCACCGTGCATCCGGGTGTGCCATTGCTGCTGAGGACCTTTAACATGTGTTTTCATTTCATTTTGTGTTTGTTCATTTACAGTAAACGTTAATACTGTGGCTTCACCATACTTCCTAAAGGTCATGCTTTTTCATGCCAAGGTTGTCATGGTTGTGCGTCATTCAGAATTGAATTGAGAGGCATTTAAGTTGCATTTTGGTTGCTGAATTTGAATTGTAGTACACAAGATGTTAAATATTTATTTATAAATGATACAAATTTAAATATATAAAAAATAGTTTTTATTTTAATATTACACACACACACACACACACACACACACACACACACACACACACACACGTGTATATATATATATTATTTCCTTAAATTGCACCCTCGTCTTGCTGTCATTCCAGTTCAAACTGTAAATCAACATACTCTGGTGCCAATTGAATTCAAATTCAGCTGATTCTTCAATTCTGAACTTGGCACAATCATCCAAACTGCAAAACAGACCAAATTAGTGAGTGCACAAATCAACGTGTACCGATAACTTTTCCTCTCCATGCCTCTTTCATCTTTACCAGCTTCTCCTCTTGTTCGTTATTGTCATTGCCAGTAATGATGTGTCCTCCTGCCATTGTTACTGCTAAACATTATGCACTGGGCAGTTTCAAATTACACTCATGTGTTTTTCTCCCTTTACCAAAACTGAGTCAACAGAATGAAACCCGGATGCACTTTGTTTTACAAGTGTATCAGGCCTATTATAGAGCTGGGAGAAATGGTTAAAAAGTTACAGTTTATTGTATTGTTTTTGTAATTGTTTTGAATCTTGCATGTTGTTGTGTTGTGAGAATATCGATGTAATTGTGCCATCCCCTCCATCATGAACGTCCTGCTGGTGTGCCTCATCTTCTGGCTCATTTTTAGCATTGTGGGTGTCAACTTCTTCGCCGGAAAGTTTTCTGAATGTGTAAACATCACTTCAGACAAGCGCATGTCTACCACAGTTATCAGTAACAAAACGATATGTGAACTATACCCCAAAGAACTCCGCTGGAGAAATGTGAAAATCAACTTTGACAATGTAGGAAATGGATACCTGGCCCTGCTACAAGTGGTAAGGTTGCCCTAAACATCTGGTTATTATAGTTTTTTTTTTTTTTTTTTTTTTTTTTATGTAGTAGAACATAGAAAATGAATAATCTAGCTATCATCTGTCTGTCTAATTACTGTAATGCATCTGTATTGTATGTTTTATTTTAGAGTTTTTATTTATTTATTTTTTGTTTCTTTTTGTAATTCCCATTATTACTGCTACTAGTAGTGTTTATTATTAACAACAATAATATATGATTTATATTATTATTTACGCTATGATTTTAAAATGAAAGACAGTACATCAAATTCTACCAGGATGTTTAAATGCTTTGACAATATAAATTATGTTTATATTGTTTTTATTTAATTACAGCAAAAGATTATTTGTCATTGATAAAACTTGAGTGTTTTATTATTTTCCTGTTTAACAGTATAAAGCTGCTTTGACACAATCTGTATTGTATAAAGTGCTATATAAATTAAGGTGACTTGACTTGATGGAAATAATTTCAAAGTGCAATAATATTAACGGTCCTAAAAATAAATTGAAAAGTATAATGTTAATTTTTCTTCATATTGTCAAGCCACTTTTAAAGGTTGGATGCCCATTATGTATGCAGCGGTAGACTCTCGCAAAGTAAGTATTTTCTGATTGTCATTTTATAATTGCTTTAATTCAAAAATATGATACATCATTCTTATAATGGAACCATACTGATGCATGTTGCCCTTCATCTCCATTTCAGCAGGTAGAAGAGCAGCCAGAGTATGAGGTGAATCTGTATATGTACCTCTATTTTGTCATCTTCATCATCCTTGGAGCTTTTTTCACATTAAATCTCTTCATTGGCGTCATCATTGACAACTTCAATCAGCAGAAGAAAAAGATAAGTATATATATATATATATACATACTATAAGCTTGACATCAAAGCCATCTTGGTTTCTGATTTAAAATGGCTTAGGATGTTTTTTGTTGTTGTTGTAGTTGTTTTTTAACAAACAAATAAAATAAAAAAAACGTTGAAATGATCTAGTAAATGTTACAAATAATTACAAAGAAATATTAACTAACACATTGAATCAAACATGAAATCATGAATTAGAAAGACTGAAATAGTGTTTTCTTGTAAAAACTTGCTCTAGCAGTCTTTGTTTTATTTACAACATCGAAAAAATAATTTATTCAAAGTGTGTGCACTCAAAAGATGCTCTACAAAAGATGGCTCTCCTTTACATGCATATTTTGGATGATAAAATTGAGGCCGCCCTTGATTTTCATCCCAAAATGATCTTTCTGTATGCTGTCTTTACTTCGGGGGTCAGGATATTTTCATGACAGAAGAGCAGAAGAAATACTACAATGCTATGAAGAAGCTCGGCTCAAAGAAACCTCAAAAACCAATTCCAAGGCCAAAAGTAAGCATTCCTTAAAAAAAAAGAAAAAAGCTTACATTCTTATCATCATGTCATGCTAGAACTGTTCTTTATTTCTATGAAATGCAATATAAGGAAGAATGTCCAAGCTGCTCTTTTAACATACAACTAAAGTGCATGGTGATTGTTCTCTATGTATAGACTGCTCTTTTAAGATCTTTTGTTGTATGGAATACAGAAGCTCAAACATGCTGCTTAAAATTCTGTTCACAGAAGATATAAAACAAAAAGGAGTTGAAATAACTTTTGGGTGAACTATCCCTTTAACCCATCTTTTCTTACAGTAAATATCTTCTTACAAACCCAATGTCTCTTACCTTCTCATTTATTTCAGAACAAGATTCAAGGATTCATCTTTGACCTCGTAACCAGACAGGCCTTTGACATTGTCATTATGGTCCTTATCTGGCTCAACATGGTCACTATGATGGTGGAGACAGACGATCAGTCCCAGGAAATGAGCAATGTGCTGTACTATATCAATGTTGCCTTTATTGCGGTCTTTACCAGCGAATGTGTGCTAAAGATGATCGCGCTACGGCAGTACTTCTTCACGGTCGGCTGGAACGTATTCGACTTCATCGTGGTCATCCTGTCTATAGTTGGTAAGATCTGCAGCATGACGAGGAATTGACTCATTACTAAGCAATTGATTTATCAGTCCCTCCAGTTTTTCGCAACTGCATGATCAACTCAAAATCAACAAAATATCTTATTTTCTCATAACCAGCAAACATTTAACTGCAAAATAATCACAAAAAGTGATAAAGTACTTCTTAGTTATTGACATTAGTGAGATGAAGAAGCATGAACACTTGATGTTAACAAGAATTATGTGCGATAACACGAAATACCTGTGGTCACGTTTGAATGGTCAAATTTATGTTAATTTATGTTACCTGTTATGTTTTGTGAGCATAAATAGTTGGTAGAAAAGTCAATGCATGTCAATATATTAGATCCATGCATTAGGTCTTAAAGTGACAGCAGCCTAATAAACCTGCTGCCTAATAAACCTGATGCTCTTAATCATAATCAAACAACATAAGAAAAAAGAAAATCAGTCACTGCTCTTGACTGAATAGGCTTTGTAGGTTAAACTTTAGTTGACTGAATAACTTTAAGGATCAGTATATTTAATTCATAGATTAAATTCTTATTTTACATTTGCTTTGTACCTGAATGCTAAACCTACTGTAACCGAAAAACTTAAAGCACTCTTTTTTCACTTGTATCTCTGCATATGGTTTGGGACTTGCTCCTTAGTTCTTATTTCTTAATAATAAAAGTAATAACCAATAATCTTGTTTAAAAGTTAATTTTTAGAATTTGGTAAGACAAAATAAACAAACCTTTAGCATTTTATTTATTTACTTCCATGTATAACTACTGTCAAGTCAAATTCATTTATAAAAGGCTTGTCACGATGGATGCACATTGTTTTAAAAGCAACTTTACAGAAAATCACTATGTTGATATTTATATTATCTTAAAATCATCATGCTTTATAGTTATATTGTTTGTAACTTGCTACCAGGGGTTGAACGACTTCAGATTTTAAGTCATCTAGACATTTTTTAACAACAAAAATCAGAAATTACCACAACAAAATCAGTAATTTTGATCACAAAAATCACTATATACTCCTGTTTCAACATTTGTTTTCAACTCTTGTCATTGCAGGCATGTTCCTGGCAGAAGTCATTAAGAAGTACTTTGTCTCGCCCACCTTGTTTCGCGTCATTCGCCTCGCCCGGATCGGCCGCGTGCTACGTCTTATCCGAGGCGCCAAGGGAATACGGACCCTTCTGTTTGCGCTGATGATGTCACTTCCTGCCCTTTTCAACATCGGACTTCTTCTCTTCCTTGTCATGTTCATCTACGCCATCTTCGGCATGTCCAACTTTGCCTATGTCAAAAAATCGTCCGGAATCGACGACATGTTCAACTTCGAGACCTTTGGCAACAGCATGCTGTGTTTGTTTCAGATCACCACCTCGGGAGGCTGGGATGGCCTTCTGGCGCCCATGTTAAATAGCGAATATCCCGACTGCAACCCCAATAAAACCTTCCCTGGCAGCAAGGTTATAGGCGACTGCGGGAACCCATCCATCGGGATTTTCTTCTTCGTCAGCTATATCATCATATGCTTCCTGATCGTGGTGAACATGTACATCGCCGTCATCCTGGAGAACTTCAGCGTGGCCACCGAGGAGAGCGCCGAGCCTTTGAGCGAAGATGACTTCGATAGGTTTTACGAGGTATGGGAGAAGTTTGACCCGAACGCCACACAGTTCATGGAGTACGACAAGTTGTCGGACTTCGCCAATTCTCTGGATCCGCCTCTGCGAATACCCGAACCCAACCGACTGCAGCTGATCTCCATGGATCTGCCGATGGTGAGTGGCGAACGCATCCACTGCCTGGACATCTTGTTTGCTTTCACCAAACGGGTTCTTGGAGAAGGCGGCGAGATGGACATCCTTCGCAGACAAATGGAAGAACGATTCATGGCCTCCAACCCTTCAAAGTCCTCTTACGAGCCCATCACCACAACACTGCGTAGGAAGCATGAAGATACGTCTGCTGCAATCATCCAGAGAGCCTTTAGGAAGCACTTGGTCCGACATAGTATGAAGAACGTCCGTAATGTCTGCAGAGAGACCAAGCAGCAAAACGGGAAGGTCCTGAGTAAAGAGTCTGTTGACAATGATAAGTGCAATGATAGCAGCGCTTCAGAAGACTCTGACGCAACGCCCGCCATGTCCTCTCCTAGCCTGTCGCAGAACGCCACCAACAAATACGAGAAGGACAAAAATGAGAAGGAAGTGGAAGACAAAAGTAACGGAGTTTAGAGTAGCATTACGAAGAATTGTTTACAACTTTTACTTCAAGTTATTTGTCAGGGTCAGGTGGCCTTGTCTGATTGATGTGGATGTTTATGCCATGCTGCCTGAGCATACTTGAACTTTGTGCCTATTCTGGAGCTGTGATTTACATGACTTGGGCAGTGAAGCCTAACCTGTTTCACTCACTGGCGAAAATGGCGATGGATCAAATGTCATTGTCTTGTCTAAGTGTTGAATCTGAAGCGTTTTCTTTGTGTGTTGTTCAGCATATTTGTGTGTCCGAACTGCATCCAGTGTCATGCATTAAGAGATGAAGTGTGTGATTTTTGTGCCACTAGCGGCAACTGAACCTTAAAGGCAAAACAACTACTAAAACAATTTCTCTCCTTTTAAACTAATAATTCAACAAGGACACCAACAAATTGATGAAAAAAGTGGTCATAAAGGTGCAAGTTATAATGTTAGAAAATGTTCTATTGCACCTAAATTCTGTTCTGTTCTGTTGTTTCTATTAATCAAATAATCCGGAAAAACAATGTATCATGGTTTCAACAAAAAAATTGAGTAGCACAACTGTTTACTACATGAATAATAAATAATGTTAGTAAGAAACGGCTCCAAATCCACATATACTGTATAAATTTAATATATCACCAGGCCCTATTTGCTAGAAAACAGTAGTCCCGTCTGCTGCGAAAAAGAGGAAATTGGTTGTGAGTGGTTCAAAGTTTGTCTAGTTAACTTTACTAGTTTGTCCCTGATGATGGATGCTGTAACTACACCATTATGGGAGCAAAAAGCATCTTTCTCCATCAATCACTAGTGAAGGATATGGGAGTGTGCGTGTTCTTGTGATGTTATTGTCGAGACGTCAGGAATTATTGCGATTCCCACTAAAATTGAGCAGGAATGTTTGGTGCTTCTGTTGCTGCAGGAATGACACACTTCCTTTCTAAATGTAAGTTATTCATCAACAGTTTGTGTTTGTTGAGAGATTTGTACTTTTTCTCATGTTTATTTTTGTTGTGAAGTTGCTTTTTCCTATGTTACTTGAGACAGAGTTGATGTATGTTTTTTCTTCTTCTATTGACTGCTGCGCACCACTGTTGCATTCGGTTGTCATCAATATATGTGTAATTATAGTTGCATGACAGCTCACCTGTAGTCATACAAGTTTCCCATTCAGTATTTCAGAATGGCTCTGTGCCTCTCAGGTCTCTCTTCAACATGCTAGAAAGCCATTCGCACACGTGCCTTCCCTACTCGAGAGCTTGCAGCAAACTCTTTCCTTAAAACCTCAAGACTTACGTCACATCTTGAACTGTGAAACCTGTCTGATTTCAGCCTTTCCTGTAGCTGCCTCACTGATATTGCACTTGAAAATGAAAAAAAAAATGAAAATTTGCTGAAAATGTATTTACCCTCAAACCATCTGAGATGTAGATGAGTTTGTTTTTTCATTGGTATGTATTGTGATGTGATGTTTTTATCAGCTGTTTGGACTCTCATTCTGACGGCACCCATTCACTGCAGAGCATCCATTGGTAAGCAAGTGATGTAATGCAAAATTTTCAGCAAATTTTCATTTTTGGGTGAACTATTCCATTAGTGATGCGTTTAGAGATCTGTTCCCATCATCTTCACTTCTGCATCGTAGCGGGATGCATCAGTAGTAGCAAATCGATTTTTGTATATGAACACAGATTTGGTGTTCTAGAATGTGTCTTAAGACAAAACTTCATCTTTCAGCATTAACATCTTCTTTGCATTTTTAAAGATTTCTCTCAAAAATGGTTCTTCATATGTGTAAATATTTTGTAGGAATATGCAATCTGTTATAGAATTTCTATAATGCAGAAATTATGGATTATAATCTATATAGGAAATGTGAACGGTTTAAGTAAAACGCTAAAATACAAAATTATGCTGAAGTTATATGGGAAATATAATCATTTTGATTATCTTCAAGCTAAAATGTTATTGTGAAATGTGGCCGTTTTTATTTGTATTAATCATTTGTTTTTGTTTTTTTATAAATAACATTGAGGAATATAATTGCACCACTTTCGTTTACTGCATATTTCACCTGTGAAGATTGTAATTCTCTATATTTCTGTTATTAATGTTAGCCAACAGGTTGTTTGACTTGCGTCTTTACGATGATTGAAGACTGATGGGATAGTGTGTATTTGTTTACATTTTTATAGTTATGAATGTTATCATTACATTTCGTTTCATGTCAGAGACTCATATGTTCCACATAAACACAGTCGTAAGTGTAACTGCTCCATGTGAATGTGATTTGATGTATTGAGAAAATTAATTATAGGTATATTATGAATTTAAACGAGATGAATATCAAAATAGCATAAAACATAAATCATTCGCTTTATATACATCATGCTTGTAGTCTGTGAGTTAAACTGCATGCAAGACATTGCTATGGGTCGGTTCTTTAAGCTAAGAGAATAAACTCATCACATACCTCACACCTTCTAGAACTCTTTGTGTATTCACTGATCTGTTTATTTATTTTATTTGTTTAGTTTCATGAAAATTGGTTTGAGCTATTAAGCACCATGTGATTATTTGAATTCACTCTTGATTTTACCATCCTTGACTTGAGTATGAGAGTCTTGAATGTGAAGTGTATAATTTTTTTGCGCCACTAAACATTTTTTTTTTCACATACACATTTTTTATTCTTTCCCAAAAGTTTGGAATAATTAGAATTTTTTAAACTTGAATGATCTTTTGACAATGAAGACTGCAGTAATGGCTGCTAGATATTCAGCTTTACATCACAGGAATAAATTGCATTGTAAAATATGTTACAATAGAAAGTAGTTCTTTTAAATATTGTAATAATATTTCCCATTATTACTATTTTTACAGTGTTTTCCATCAAATAAATGTAGCCTTGGTGAGCATCAGAGACTTCTTTCAAAAAATAAATTAACAAATATTCCAAATGGTGAAATTCAAAGGTAATGATTGTTTTCAAACAGGTTTCCAAGTCCTCATGCATTTTATAAAAATTGAAATGTGTGAAAAACTTGTTTCTGCTAAAGGCTAAATTTTTTTAAAAGGGACTTTCTGTATCACAGTTCAGACTTTTTTTTTTTCACAATTCTGAATTTATATCTCGCAGTTCAAACATCTCAATTCTGACTTTATATCTCAAAACTTTATATTTATTTCTTTATATATATTTTTATTTTATCCCATGGAGAAAACAATCTTCCGTAGAAAACAGTAAAAAAAATCTAGTCTAGAAAGTCAAGACTTGTTTTCCACAGTTTTAGTTTTTACATGAACATTTCAACTCTGCTTGGCAACGATGACTGTTTACTCTAAGTGATGATTCCTCTAAATGTATTCACATTTTACAGCATCCATACGCCCTGATGTCTGTTCGTAAAGACATAGTAATGTTTCTCAGAGAGAGAGATGTTTTATGGACACAGCTCTGGTCTCAAGTGACTGTACTCTAATTAGGAGCACATTAGAGCTCCTGTAACTTCAGTCCTGACCATTTGAACTTCACCACAATCACCCACTTCCGCAAAACACCACAGTTTCTCTGCTAATGAGCTTTTATGTGAAAAAGCTTCATTTTTTTTTTGTTTTTGTCCTCAGAGGTTTTGTGTGTGAGTGTCTCACTGCACACATCATCATCTAATGCTTCTGTTTGATTTGCAGGCCTAGTAGCAAATGACATCGCTTTATATATATATATATATATATATATATATATATATATATATATATATATATATATATATATATATATATGAACACACAAAAATCTGATGAACACTGGTCTGATCAAGAAAATAATAATATTAATTATTATTATTATTAGTGTTGTTATTATTATTATTATTATTTTCAATGTTAGTGTTGGTAAAAAAATAATAATTATATTTTTATTCTTTATATTATTATTATTGTTATTATTATTATTATTGTTATTATTATTATTAATAAATTCAATATTAATCCATTTTAAAAAATACACAAACATTGACATTTATAATATTTTTAAAATTAATTTTAATTTTATGTATTTTTTTTTCAATGTTAATGCTGGTAAAAAAAAAAAAAAAAAAAAAAAAAAAAAAAATTACATTTTCATTCTTTATCACCATAATTTAATACTACTACTACTACTACTACTACTAATAATAATAATCATAATAATTGTTTTTGTTGTATTGTGGTGATAAGAATAATATATACTTTGCTTAATTTTTTACCTACATTGACATTTATATATAATTTCCAGAAGACTCCCAGAATTATGATTATATGAAAAAATAAATAAATAATTCATTGAAATCTAGGATTTATTAGTAAAGACAAATACTGAAGAGGAAATAAATAATTCATTGAAATCTGGGGGGGGGGGGGGGGGGGGGGGGGGGGGGGGGGGGGGGGGGGGGGGGGGGGGGGGTGGGGGGGGGGGGGGGGGGGGGGGGGGGGGGGGGGTTTTTTTTTGGGGGGGGGGGATATGAAAAAATAAATAAATAATTCATTGAAATCTAGGATTTATTAGTAAAGACAAATACTGAAGACCTGCTGGCTATTAGAGTCTATTAGGACTTGATTAATTATTAATCTGAAATCTCAGATGAGCTTTTATCTGAAGATGACTCAATCTCTAGCCTGGCATACTGGGAAGAAAAAAAAAAGATCTTACCATTTTCTAGTTATTCAATAAAACTCCCTCAGAGGGATCGTTTTTCACCACACCACGCCCTGTTATTGTGTCATTTGTGGTGTTTATTTCCTTTTTACACTAATGGTCATTTTAGATCATGCAGAATAATTCAGTTAGATTCTCAGACTGCCTCTCATTTGGACCCATCAGTAAGATGCTAACTTAATAATTTAAGAAAAACACAATTAAGCAAGTGACCAAAACCAAGACGTTTCCTTACGAGAGCCACAAGCTGGGGCCGCAGCAGCACAGATGGTTTAGTGGGCCGAGTCAGTATATTTGCAGAAGCTAATGGCCTCGTGATCGGACGACCCAGGAAGCTCTGCTCCCAGACACTTATTCAAATGAAAAGTGATGCTGCAGTTTCTCCCGCACTGTTGCTTAGTAACGTAACATCACTTACGTTTATGTAGTGTAGCCCTCATGTTCCTTCAGTGAATCTGCTTTGGGCTTGTACTAAATCTTTTATACATTAAGTATACTTTGGGTTGTCGATCATTTAAGTTTTTGCTTTGAAATTTGGGGTTTGTAAACATTTAGTCAGATGTAGAAGTTTAAAACGATCTGTTAACTTGTGTGACCTCTCATTTGCATATTGAATTGTGATTGGTCCTCTTTCTAATGTCTGTTTGCATACTGAATGATGATTGGTTTTGTAGTCTTTTGCATATTCAGAACATTTTCTTGTAGGCTTCTTATATACTAATATTATAGCATACAGTAATATACTATATGTAGATAATTATTTTCTTCCAAGAGTGATCACTTATTTTAACTGATCAAAAATACAGTTGTGAAACATTACAATTTAAAATCAGTTTTATATATGAATATATTTTAAAATGTAATTTATTCCAGGGATGAAAAGCTGACTTTTCAGCATCATTACACCCATATTCATTGTCACATGAAATCATTCTAATATGCTGATTTGCTTATTATTATCAATGTTAAAAACAGTTTTCCAATTTTTGTGGAAACCGTAATTCTATTTTATCAGGAATCTCTGGTGAATAGAAAGTTCAAAAGAACAGCATTCATTTGAAATATAAATCTTTTGTAACATTATAAATGTTTTCCCTCTCACTTTTGATTCATTTAATGTGTCCTTGCTAAATTAAAGTATTATTTTTTTTAGAAAGAAAGAAAGAAAGAAAGAACTTACAGAACCCAAACTTTTGAACGGTAGTTTATGCATATTTGTAATATCTGTATATAGTATGTGTACTATGCACAGTATGCAAACGTTTTTTTATGATGAAATCTTTTATGTTAAAATCAAACTTTATTTGGAACACACATGCAATGGGATGAGGTCATGTGACAATAATGTAGCATGAACCTGTTTGACCTTCCTTATGAAATTCCAAATATATCCAGGTTTGATTCTTGTGTGCAACCGAGTGAAAATATGAAAGTCACAGTACTGAGTGTCTGAGTGCCAAAGCATCCAAACTTAGACTTACTTAAAACTACTGCATGTCTAGTTGACGCATGTGCTGTATCATTCCATGTCACTTGCAGACAGACAAAACAAAGTACAGCAACAAAGATCACAGGCAGTTGCAAAGCTACTTTTCATTTAGTGCTTAATGACTGATGCACGCTCACATTCAATTATTTATTTAAATATTGATCCATTTAAATATCCATTTACTGATTGTCACTTACTGATTGACAGTGTTTGCCCTTACAATGAGCCCTGTGGAGGTCACCAGATGGATTGATGAGGATAACTGCAGGAAAACCACAAAGCAGTAAGACACATCCAGCAAATGGAGCCAAGAGGAGCTTCTAAGCAGCAGACTTACAATAAGGTTTGAGAATGTCCTTTAAGGAGCTGTTGTAAATGTGTAAGAGCACTCACTGTGCTATTGATCAGAGCCTGTGCTGTCTGTATATTGGCCTAAACGTGTTTAAGTGCTTTTGACACAGAACATCTTCACCAGCAGCAAACCTTCTCGTTGTGTTTCCATCCACATATTTTTATGGAAAAGTTCACCCAAAAATAAAAATTTGATGAAAAGGTATTCACCTTCAGCCTGATGAGTTCATACACACATACATGTATATATTTCAGAAACATATGTTAGGTTTGTATATTAAATATATTTATATATAAATAATAAAAAATTATATGAATATAAATATAAACATAAATATTTTCAAAATATATACTATATGTGTGTGTGTATTTATATATGCATAATAAATATACACAGCACACACACATATATTATGTAAACGGAAACTTTTATTTCGGATGCAATTAATCGCAATTAATCGTTTTGACAAATAATGACACCGGAAGGATGGATTGGTGGATTGTTGTGGTGTGAACTACTCTACTCTTGTTGAATTAGAGCGATTTTTAAAACATTATCGTTATTGTTATCGTCCTTGTTAAGTGCTCCATTATAGAGAATTTCCTGTTCTTTTATGTGCACAGAATCCAGTGTGTTTCTCCATCATCCAAAGTCATTCAAAACTGAGCCTGCACATTTACACACGAGGAGTATCATGTGCGGACAGCAGCCTGATCATGGTGCGTTTGATGACTTCTGCTGCTGCTGCTAATGATTATCTGTCAGTGTGTGTATGGAACTGTATCGGACGGACAGGCCGGGGAAAGGCCCCCTTCGGGACAGCACACATGGCCCCGTGTGTTTAGGCCGGGTTCAGGAAAAACCCAGGGCTAATTTTTCCATCAATGATCTCAAACTGTGTTGTGTAACCCTGAGTCTCTCATTAAGGCTGATGAGAATAAGAGCACATTTCTATTTCAAACATACTGTATCTGTATGTCCTCTGATTGGGAGTTTATGAAATACCAAAAACTATAATTAACCTGAAAAACCTGTATGTATCTATATATGAATCTGTATTGTGCATAGGGTATTTAAAAAAAAAAAACGTATATATATATATATATATATACTATTTTGTGTGGAGCAACAGGTGTTACAGACAGACCACACAATGAGGGTGTGTGTGTGTGTGTGTGTGTGTGTGTGTGTGAGTGTGAAAGAAATAAATAAGCAAAAATGCATTACATTATTCAAAAGTGACAGTACAGACAATGTGAAGATTTCTATTTCAAATAAAAGCTATTATTCATCACTTTCATCAAAGTATTTCATCACAGTCTCCATAAAAATATTTAGCAGCACAACTATTTTCAAAGTTGACAATAAGATAATAATATGTTTCTTAAGCTGCAAATCAGTATATTAGAATGATTTCTGAAGGATCATGTGACGCTGAAGACTGGAGTAATGATGCTGAAAATACAGATTTGCATCACAGGAATAAATTACATTTTAAAATGTATTCAAATAGAAAACACTTATTTGAAAATGTAATAATATTTCACAACATTACTGTTTTTACTGTATTTGTTTAACCAAATTATGCAGCCCTGGTGAGCAAAAGAGACATACACAGTATACACAAATAAATAAATAGGCCTACTTTTGGACACTCTCTATTTATCTGTCTATATATAAATACGTAGCATGAAATTAAATTCAAAAGACATTTAGAAACGCATATTTTGTGGTAATGTTCATACATCTTCAGTAAATACTTTCATTTTATATCCTCGTAACAGTTTTGTCGCTGAATCCTGAAGCAAAACCAGCTGAGAAAAGTCATCTTAGTGGACAGATGAATGGGTTTTGAAAGTGTGCCACACACTTCAGCTCTGACCAGAGTTCAGTCATGTGATGACACTCATTCAGCTGAGATTCAGAGACTCAGAGACTGAACCGACCACAGCAGAAGCAGCACAGTTTGCATCTATTCAAAGCAGCCCAACCTCACCTTTACATGCAGATCAATGCAAAAGGGAAAAGAGCCAAAGTCAACCATCACCTCTGTGAAGGAGTTATGTCACCGGGTGAAAGACTTATTTCAGAAAACTGGGAATAAACTCAAAGCCTTGCAAACACCTTGAAAACCTGATTTATTTAATAATCCAAATAAACAGGCTAAAAGATCAGTCAGGCTACATATAAAACTGAAACTGTATAACTACTATGATGCATTCAAACAGGAAATGACTGTCTTTTACTTCTTATTTTCTTGTTCAGTTCTATCTAAACCCTGCTGGTTCTTTATGCTGTTTATAAAAAGAGTCTCATTATAAAAATACAGTCTTAAAACATAGGCTACAGCAGCAGATTTACCAAAATCCAGAGCATTTTGATGTTGCATTAAATGTATACACATTATGATTCAAACTCCAATGATACAGAGACAGTGCGTAAGCTTTAAAGTTTAATTATAACCATCAATCATTACAAATGCAAACATGTTTTTGAACAGTCACAAATAAAACAGATATTTGCTTTTTGATAATTTATTGATGGCAAGCTGCTTTGCACCATTTAAACTGCATTCGTTATATAAAAAATGTTCAAATCTGAGGTTCGTGCAGTCACACCTGTCTGACAAAAGATAAAATATTTTATGCATAATTTTATTTTTTTTTCATAAACGACATATTTTGATGTATACACACGTCATATGAATAATCGCATACATCATAAATACATTTGTTATAAATATTTCTGTCTACACACGTATAAAAATGAGAGCGTGGCGCCACCCTGTGGTAAGTAAGTAGAATTGCGCCACTCTTTCACTGACTCGTCACTTCCTGGTTTCCAAGCGGAAATAGCGAAGATTGTTTGGTTACTATGACGCTTCATCTTCTTATCAAAGATGGCGAGAACGGGATAGACTCTCGCCGTGCAGAATCGTCTGTTCTGTATATTTTCAAGGTTTTTTTAGAGAGCCGCAGTGTGAGACATTATGGCGGGGGTTGATGATGAGGAGAGCGCGCTTGTAAGTCATGAAAAGTATTCGCATTGCACTCATAATAACAGAGCAGTTGTGAGACGTTTCATAAACATATGCATAAATAACAGGAAGAGAAACGACATTCCTCAAAGAAACATACATTTTGATTGTAAAAAGCAACAATGTAAAGCTTGACATATGAAATAATAGTTTGAAAAATCGTTTTGTTTTTAATGGAACAGTTTATTGAACCTTTAGACCAAATATAAAAGCTTTTATGGCTCATATAGTGAGAATAAGGAGCCCATACTCGCAATGATTATTGAGAGATGAATAAATAAACGACCCTCAAAAGCCCGATGATCATATTTGAAATAAATAAAATAAAAATCTGAAAAATTATGTATTTATAATCAAGTAAACCTAATAATCTTGAAACACTGCTAACAATATAAACGTTATTCATGCGTTTACTTTATTAAAAAAATCAGTAAAGATTTCACAGCAAGGCACATGAAGCTCGAGCTGAAGGTGGACGTTTGTACAATTATACTTTTACTTGCTAAAAAAGTCTGTCAATCATGTTCGTTTAGAGGCTGATATAGAAATGTATGTATCAAATATGACTCCTGTAAAATTTTTAGATACATGACTAATCAAGTTTCATTTAATAATATATGGATTTCCAGTAAATGTGAATAATTCAAACTGAATGCACTGCCAATTCCAGGCCTTGATCTTATACTACTGCCAGGAAAAGTACTCCAGTCATGTTGTAGATGTTTCCAGTGAAGCTCAAGGGAAATTCAGTCATGATCCAGTCTTCTCATTCCTCCACGCGTATGGGCTGCTCATGCAAGGTGAGGAAAACCCACCATCTTCTATCCTTGTCTTCGTTTGACATCTTGAGAAATGGTCTAAATCCCGGTTTTCCTTTGTTATTTTATTGTTGCAGATCAAGTGTCGGAGGCCATTCAGGAGCTGGAGCAGCTGAAGGAGAGAAGAGACGTTTCCCTCTGTGTGCTCATGGCTCTGGTTTATGCCCAGAAGAAAAGACCAAACCCTGGTAGATCTTTCGCGTGTCTTGTTTAAAGGAATACTCCAGTCAAAAATGAGAATTTGCTTAAAATGGATTCACGCTTAGGCCATCCGAGATTTAGATGAGTTTGGAGAAATGTAGCATTGCATCACTTGTTCATCAACGGATGCTCTGCAGTGAATGGGTGCCGTCAGAATGACAGCTGATAAAAACATCACAGTAATCCACACCACTCCAGTCCATCAGTTAACATCTTGTGAAGTGAAAAGCTGCATGTTTGTAAGAAACAAATCCATAATTAACACTTTTGGCCAAAATAACACTTCCTCCAGTGAAAAAGTCCATCTCTTGTTGTCCTCTCACATCTAAATCCACTATTTTAGACTGTTTCCACTTTGTAAACTGTGCAGATTTCTCTCCTGGTTCAGACAAGAAGACTTTTTTTCACTGGAGAGCGCTTTATTATGGATAGAGGACTCGCAGCTCTTTTCACGTCACTAGACTTTAATTGATGGACTGGAGTGGTGTGGGTTACTTGTGGATTATTCAGTATTAAATGTCTCTATAAAAATCCTTTGCGTTGCATGGAAAATTTACTAGCATACAGGTTTGGAATGATGTGAGTGTGAATAAATAATGACAAAAGGTGTCTTGCCTGTAGACCGTGATGTGATCCAGGAGCTGGATGGAAGGGTGAAGGAGGAGAGGAAGACGGCGAGTCCCAAAGCTCTGTATTACGCTGGCTTGCTGCTGTGGCTTCTGGGCCGCAATGACAAAGCCAGAGAGTATGTGGACAGAATGATCAAGATCTCCAGTGGCTCTAAAGAGGTGGACTTTTCTAATGCATCTACACTTCAGATTTCTATGATGGGGAAAGGACTGATGATCAGCCTGCCTGTGTCGTAATGATCAATAGCTTAAGTCTGATAGCAGGGCAAATATTCTGCATTTTGCAAATTATGCAGTAAGGTGCATTATGGCTGAAATGTGGCCTGTTCATTCATGACGGTCATAAAACACTAAACTGAATGTATCAGTTATTAAAAAAAATTATGTCAATGTTTATTTGAACATCAGGGTCTAAAAGTATAGTATTTAAATTAGTGATTTTTGGGGCTGTTATAGTTGCATTTTTTTATTTAGTTAACTTAGTTTACTGCGCTAAAAATAAATAAATAAATAAATAAATAAATAAATAAATAAAACTGAAATAAAAAAAATAACAACAAAATTGCTAAAATTAATTTAAAAAAAATGAATAAAAACTATAAAAGTGTCTCAATGATGCTAAAATAACACTGAGGATTACCAGATTTTCCACATATTTTGCAGTTTATTTATTATTGGGGTTATTGTTTTGTAGGGAATTGTGCTGAAAGGCTGGATTGATCTGCGATCTAATAAGGATGCTTATGCAAAGAAGTCTGGGAAATACTTTGACGAGGCCTTGAAGGAGAAAAGTGACATTTTTGCTTTGATGGGGAAGGTAACTCTATTTCCGATCACCATTTAATATTTTAGCAAACAGAAATGTCCTGATTGATGTTCACTTATAAGATGTGGGCACATTTTTTATTTACATTTTTCGAAGGTTTACATCTTAAAGGTGATGTAATTGTTTAAATGTTATGATACTTTTTAAAATTCCATATAGAATCAACTGAAAATAAGTGATTGAATTTTCATGTCTAGGTTACATGTCACCCCAAGAATATAAGAAACCTGAGAAATTATATTATATTACATTATTACGTATTTTTTTGCTATTGCAAAAAGATGTGTTTTGCAATGCTCTGATTGTGTCTTTTTGTCAGGTACATTATTATGAATTTCGGCAGAATTATTCTGGTGCTTTAGAGACCATTAACCAGGTGATTGTGAGTTACCCGTCCTTTCTACCTGCCCTGGCCAAGAAGATGAAGCTGCTGTTGACTCTGCAGGACTGGGAACAAACTATAGATGCAGCTCAGAGGTAAATAGTAATATTAATTGTTCTGGTTTTTAAATACATAAATACACTCTAAATGCTCTCAAACACTTTCACAAGTGAGCTGCATTCATGTGCAAATGGAAATTAGATGTGATTCCACGGATTTGTACAGAAACAAACAAAAAAAAGATGCATGAATATAACAATAAATAGTAATGCAAAACAATATTTACCTACATATATTTTTATAAAAACATGAGCATATAATGCGGGGACTGCATTTACATTTAGTAGATGCTTTTATCTAAGCGAGGTAAAAATGTGAAACAATGCAAAGACATAGATGCATGTCTCCGAACATCAACAGACTTTGGATTTAAGTTCCTGATTCTTTCATCTTCTCAACTTCAGGCTTCTCCAGCGAGATAAAAATAACCTGGAGGCTCTGAGGATGCTGGCGCTGCACTCTCTCTGCAGGGAAGGAGATGCTGGAGAGGTGTGACATTCCAAACATATCTGTGTTTACGCAGATGGTAGAAATGTCATTTGTTATGGGGTCAGATAGTCTGTGAATCGCAAATGAAAGCAAGATTACTGCATTTCATTTTTATTACACTTCAACCTGGCATCAATGCAATATCATACAAGTCACTGATAATAATAAGAACTGTTCTTGAGCAGCAAATCAGCATATAATGATTTCTGAAGGATCATGTGACACTGAGGACTGGAGTAATGATGCTGAAAATTCAGCTTTGACATCACAGGAATAAATTGCATTATAAGTTGTAAAAAATATGTTACTGTTTTTACTGTAGTTTTGATCAAATAAATGCAGCCATGGTGAACCTAAAGAGACTTTCAAAAGCATTAGATCTTACTGATCCCAAACTTTTGAATGGTAGTGTTTATATATAGTTTTTCTCTCTCTTCACATTTATTTTCTTTATTTTTTCAGTGTGTAAATCAGCTATCAAATCTGATCAGTAATCTGGACATTCAGGAACCGAACAATCCTGAGCTCTTCTACAGGATGTCTTTAGCCTTCACTCGAGTGGTAATACTCATCCATGCACACACAACTTCAGATTCATTTAAACCTGAAGATCACAATCCTGCAAATCACAAACCAGCTGGATTTGCCACATGCTGTTATATATAAACGTGATATGTTCACAAGTGAAACCATACTGAGCAGGAAATAATGCGTTTATAAGCTGCTGTTTTATAAACGAAACAATGCTGCAGAGAGATGTGATGATGTGCATATTTGATCACCCTGCAGTGTGGAAGAGCGGAGAAGGTCCTTCAGCACACTCACAGGATGGTGGAGCGGGCGTTTGCACAGGCCTCGAGTGACTCTGAACTGGCCACAGAGTTGGGCTACCAGCTGGTTCTGCTGGGAAGGGTGAAGGAGGCCATGAAATGGTACAAGACAGCAATGACTCTCGATGAGAGCAGCGTCTCCGCTTTGATAGGTGAGAGCAGTTTGAAAGCCATAAAGAAAAGAGTGCTTAGCAAATACATTATGATGGATGAGTCATATTTAAAGCCTTTGTAAAATGTCAGTAAATGCACATATGTGACCACATATATTATATTAATTTGTAAAGTGGCAATTGTAAACAGCCTACAGTTACACTAATAAACTATATGTGGAATTTTTTTTTAAGTTTGTTATCATCAGTATTATTGAATATGAATAGTTGGAATATTGTCTTTTATAAAATTTCATAAAAGCAGTGCCTCTCAATGTCATGCATTCGCATTGTGCCTCATAACTTTTGCACATGCATGGAATTGAATTGAATCTCTTAAAAGAAAACGTTTTGCAACATGAAAGTTCTTCGGAACAACATCTAGGATCAGTGTTGTGAAATAAAAATAAAATATAAATATCAGATAAAAATCTGAAACATTTAAAATAAACTGAATGAAATAAATAAGTGGAAGTACTTAGAATTCCTAAAATTAAAGATGCAAAAAAAAAAAAAAAATCAATTAAAGCTAAATAATTATTTTTTAAAAATTAATAAAAATGACAAAAGTGCATAACAAAATTACTAAGACAAAATTACTAAAACAAACTGAAAATTTTAAAATAAATGTAAAAATGTTTACATTTAAAATATCAAAAAGTACTATAATGTCTAGCTGTCTAGCATGCCTGGCGTGTTTTTATTAATGTTTAAAATGCATGAATAGAAAGAGCATTAAATCAGTGTTTTTTTGGGTTTGTTGTGTTTGCGCAGGTATCATCAGGTGTCAGCTCATGGAGGGACACATAGAGGATGCAGAACAGCAGCTGGAGTTTCTAACAGAGATCCAGCAGTCCATTGGTAAATCAGGGGTGAGAATCCATTTAAAATACTTACTATGATACTTTAAACAAACGATTTAACACAGAGACTCTTTCCAGAATATTTCCACAGAATTAAATAAAAGATAAAGAAAAGCGTTTGTGTATTCAAAACGTTCTGATTCATATTCAACAGCGGCCTGGTTTATTAATACACTCATGCTGTGTTTACCCATTGAGTCATCCACAGTGCGTAACAGGGCCTGTTTACACAAACCGAGACTCTCGTCTGGGCAGTTTAGCACACACTTAAACAAACATGCACATCTGCTTTGCAAAAAGCAGCTGCCATGTTGTATTTGTAGAGGAACAGAAATAATAAAAACAAAACCCTTCTTTTTTAATTTTGGAATTAAACTGCATTAGTGAACAGATTAATTAGTACATGACCTAGTATTAAAGCACATGATAAACAGAATCATTTTTAGGTTTGCTTGACCTGTGTGTTTGTGTGTCAGGAGCTGTTGTATCTGCGGGCGCTGTTGGCTGTGAAAAAGCGTCGGCCCCCAGACGAGGCGACTAATCTGTTAAACGACACGGTGGACACGCACTTTTCCGCCCTGCAGGGGTTGCCTCTCAGCGTCGAGTACTTTGAGAAGCTTAACCCCGACTTCCTGCTTGAGATTGCCAAGGAATACCTGGCACTGTCTCCTGCCAAGGTCCTCTTTCCCATGCGCTGCCTTGCAAACAATCAGAACACACTATATGCTGCCTAACAACATCCTAATAACTGTCTTTTGTCCAGCCTTGATTCTGAGTGTCTTGATGAAGATTGCTCGTGTAGTTTATTGGCTGATGTTGTTCTCGCTGCAGGCTCCAGCTCCTGGTCAGCCTCCTGCACCTCAGCTGCAGCACTGTGCGTCTGTGCTGGACACGGTGGTCAAAGTAGTGCCTGGACTGATGCAGGCCGTCTTTCTAATGGCCAAAGTCCGATTTCAGTCAGGTGCGTGCATGTCTGAGTGATATTTTCGGAAACAGTTTGATTTTATTTGTATCTTTTTATTTATTTTACTTGAGAATCAAACGTAATAACATTGTCGGACTGATCTACTTGGGTGAATCTTTCTTATTAAATAATTTTTTATTAATAATTTGAATTAGTTTTTTTATTTATTTTCTGTTTTCATTTTAATTTTAGAGAAAGTTTTGGTGTTTTAGTATTTAGTGTTTTTTAGTATGTGTTTAAGTCATTTTTATTAGTTATTGTCTTTTCTAATATGTCTAAATAGTTTTTATTTAAATTTTAGTTGTTTTAGTCCATGAAGTTAAACTAAATGAAAATGAGAAATTTCATTTTATTTTATTTCAGTTAACGTTTATTTCAAGTAACACAATTGTTTAATACTTTTAGTTTAAGTTTTGGTTAACTGCTGTATAATACTAATAACAACACTGATTCCAGGTAATATTTCACTCCAGAAACCAAAAAAAAGGAACTATATTTTACACAATGTAAATGAACTATTCTTTGCACTGTGGCATTATTATTTCATTACAAATAAGCACAAGTCCCCAAAAGTTTTATTATCATAAAGCCAAAAAAAAAAAAAAAATCTCATTACTGTAATGCAAAAAAAAAAATCATTTATTTTTATACAACATTTGTTGTACTGTCTTAAATGTTAATGTACTGTCTTAATTTAAATTTAAAAATATATATTTTACAATAATGAGAATTTTGGGAAGTAAAAATATTGTAAAAAAATAAAAGAAATATTTAAAATTTATTTAAAGTAATTTTGTCATGCAAATAATAATGTTACAATGCAAAAATTGTCCTCAAAATAAACTTAATTACGTTTCTTTACGCAATAAGTTGTTTCTTATTTTTCCTTTTATTTTTTGGCCGATTCACCCAATTAATCGGGTTTCTACTCTCTTGATACAGGAGATATCGAAGCGGCCCAGAGCAGCCTGCAGCACTGTTTGGATCAGAACCCAGCCCATGCTGATGCCCATCTCCTCATGGCTCAGATCCATCTCATTCAGGGCAACTTCAAGCTCTCCTCCCAATCTCTGGAGCTCTGCCTCAGCCACAACTTTGAGGTGACACAACATCACTGCCAGCCGTACTGAACTGCAGAAGGAAACCAGTTGAAATGTATTGATTTGATGGGACTGAATATGTGGTTTATCTGTGCTCAGATCCGTGAGCATCCTCTGTATCACCTGATAAAAGCTCAGGCTCAGAGGAAGATGGGGCAGCTTCAGGAGGCCATTCAGACGCTGCAGATGGCCATGAGTCTGTGTGCTGTGAAGAGAACAGGCTCCTCAACCAAAAGACCGAGTAAGAGAGTTGAGCTCAGCTCGGCTGACTGCGTATCTGTGTTCCTGGAGCTAGCTGAAGCTCTGTGGCTCAATGGAGAACAGGTTAGGGTTTAAGTGTTTCAAACATTTTCAAACATTTCTTCATTTCCTTAAAGGAATATTTCACCCAAAAATAAAAATTTGCTGAAAATGTACTGAACCTTAGGTCATCCAAGATGTAGATGAGTTTGTTTCTTCATCAGAACAGGTTTGGAGAAATGGAGCATTACATCACTTGCTCAGCAATGGATCCTCTGCAGTGAATGGGTGCCGTCAGAATGAGAGTCCAAACAAGTAATCCACACCACTCCAGACTATCAGTTAATGTCTTGTGAAGCCAAAAACTGTGTTTGTAAGAAACAAGTCCATTATTCAGGCATTTTAACTTTGAACTGTCACTTCTGGCCAAAAAAACGAGTCCATAATCACTTCCTCCAGTGAAAAAGTTAATCTCTTGTTGTTCTCTCACATCAAAATCCACCCACATATTTAATACTGTTTTGGACCGTTTTGGTTGTAAACGGTGCTTGATCTGTGCAGATTTCTCCCCTGATTCAGATGAGATGACTTTATCCCTGGAGAGAGCAATATTATGGCTAGAGGACTCATATATTAACTGGAAGTAATGGTTTAAATGTTAAAAAAAAAACAGCTTGATGGATTTGTTTCTTTCATACACACAGTTTTTCATTTCACAAGATGTTAACTGATGGACTGGAGTGGTGTGGATTACTTGTGGATTATTGTGATGTTTTTATCAGCTGTTTGGACTCTCATTCTGACGGCACCCATTCACTGCAGAGGATCCATTGCTGAGCAAGAGATGGAATGCCAAATTTCTGTTCTAATGAAGAAACAAACTCATCTGCATCTTAGATGGCTTGAGGGTGAGTAAAATTTTATCATTTTTAGGTGAACTATACCTTTAGTAAATCTGCATTTTTTTAATAATAATGTTTGGTTTATTAATGTTGTTGTAGTCTGTTGTCTGTAGTCTTATGTATTGTCGTAAAATTAACATTATTTTGCTAGTGCTGTGTTTTTGGGGATAAAGGTTTTTCTTGCCTTCCAGCACGAGGCAGCTAAAGTGATGCAGGATGCCATAAATGAGTTTACGGGCACTCCAGAGGAGCTTCGAGTCACTATCGCCAATGCAGACCTCGCGCTCATGCGCGGAGATACAGAGCTGGCACTGAGCATGCTCAGAAACATCACGCCAGAGCAGCCCTACTATATACAGGCCAAAGAAAAAATGGCAGAGATCTACCTGAACCACAGGAAAGAGAAACGGCTTTATGTGAGCTGCTATAGGTAATGCATGTTCATTTCTCAAACATGCTCCTCATATTTACTACATGTATTAAAGCTTATAGAATATGGTTTTCACAGTATATGGGTTAATATCATAACATATTATAAATACATAAATAAATACATCATTATTGTGAAATAATAATCAGTATTTACTATGTTACATTTTTTTTGCGTTTATTGTATTACAGTAAATTAATAACTATAATACAGTGATTTTGAATCCACATATTTACTTATTTATTTAATTAATTAATTTAGGAGAAAATGTGCTTAATTGTCACCATGCAAAATAAATTAATGGTCTTGAATATTGGCATCTTTTCTTTTTATATATTTATTATTTTATTTGTATTTTAGATTTTCTTTTCAATATCATTATATTGTAAAAACATTTTTTTTTGTTCTAAGGTATGTTACGTGAGAAAGCAGAATGGAATGCTGAACCTGTACTTTAATAAACAATCATCAAACAGTCGTGTTCATGCAGAATATTAATGTATCTGTGTTCTCATCAGGGATTTGGTGGACAAATTGCCGAGCCCTCATACCTTCCTGTTACTCGGCGATGCCTACATGAACATTCAGGAGGTGGGAGAGATTCTAGTTGTTTATTCTAATGTTTATACTATTATTCTAATTCTAAGATTATTTTCCCCATCTCAGTGCAAATATTTATTAGTGTAAACAGTGAATTTTTATCTGACTGGAAATGTAATTGAAATATGGCAACCTTTTTTTAAAGGGTTCCATTAAGGTTTTTTAAATTTTTATCATTACAATTTATTATTACAAAATTAATTTTTACCTTAATTCTCATTGTTCTCAAAGGTGATTTTTTTTTTCTTTCATTTAAATCATCAATTTAAAGGCAATTGAACAAATATATATTAAAAAAATGGTGTACAATCTACTATACAGATTTTTTTTTTTTTTTTTGCGTAACAATTATATTTATTTATTTATTTATTTGCATTATGGTAATGCAATCTAGAAGGAAAAATGTGTTTAATTCTGAAAATATTCAAGCCAATTCTATATATATATATATATTAAATACTGTTTTAAATACTAAATACTGTTATAAATATATAAATTAAGTTTTTTTTAAGATTCACCTAAACATTGCACCTGTCATGTCTGATGATTCCTTCACTTTCAGATGGCCATATTTATTTTTGGTCAGTACATTGGTGCTTGTGTATGAAAATAATGTTCTCTGCTAACAGCCAGAGCTTGCCATTGAGGTGTATGAACAAGCCCTGAAGAAAAACCCCAAAGATGGAGCTGTGGCCAGTAAGATTGGAAAAGCACTCGTCAAGACCCACAACTATGTAAAGGTAAGTGAAGAAATATCTCTTTTAAACCTAAAGAGTGTGAGTTTTCAAGAAGCTCATTTTGAAAGAAGTATTTCTGTTTCAAAATGCAAAAACAGCTTTTATTCAGCGGGGATTGTTAGCAAGAGTAGATCTGATTTCTTTGGTTAGATGCCTTTTCTTCCTCCTCTGTTAAAAATTTAGTTTCTCTATATATTTTTTCCCAGGCAATTAACTATTATGAAGCGGCGCTGAAGAGTGGACAGCAAAATTTCCTGCGTTATGACTTGGCTGACCTGCTCATGAAGCTCAGGCAGTATGAACGCTGTGAAAAAGTCCTGCAAGAGGCTCTCACACATGATCCTGGTGAGAAACAGCTCAGAAATTATGAAGTTATTGTGAAATGGCAACGTCTCACTTCAGTCACCCCTAAAAAAAGATGTTTTTATTAGTGCTTTCATTCAAATTGAACTTAAAGTGCCGTTTCCAAAAGATTTGTGGAGATTTGAACTTTTGTAGATTTTTTCCGTCATCAAACACAAAAGTTTTTTAAGTTTGAGAAGGGATTGAATATGTGTTTAAGCAATAAAGAGCAATACTGCATGTCTGCTGGGTATTTTCACTTGTGTTTTATGCTATATTTACTACACCTCAGAAATGCTGAATCATATGTTTCGGGTTGTGTATTCAACAATCTGTTACATGATTGACAGATTAATTCAGGATTAATTTATGTGTCATGGGAGAACATAGGTGTGCACTTTTGATTTGATACAGTATATGGAAACTGGTTCTGCTTAATGTAATTTAAAATACAATTTTTGTTTAGTGCACAAAGCAGTTGCTTTTCTTCAATCGTGATCAGTTGTGTCTTTCTGTCTTTATTTTTCAGTAAATGAGCTGCTGCTTCTTACCGAAGACTGTCGCTATCTTGTGCTTCTCGCTAAAGTCCAGAGCAAAGTCAATAAAAATGACGAAGCATTGCTGTCCTTACAGAGAGTGAGTCAAGTGTCTTTTTCTCTCAAACAGTGCTGTTATTGTTAACATAAATGAGTAAAAAATATTTTCAGGAATTGAAATAAGGCTGAAATAAACTGAGAAATGTTGTCTTGACAAGTAACTGAAATAAATAAGTGCTAAAATTACTTAAACTAAAACAGAAAATAAAAACAAATCTTCATTTTTTGTGTACCAATTTTTATTTTATTCTAATATTATTGTTGTTGTTGCATTTATGATAAAGAGAATATGGAGGACAAATGTGTTTAATTCTAATGAAAAGATTTAAGCAAATCATTATTATATTATATTATAAATACAGTATTTCAAAGGTAATATTTTTATGTCTAAAAGTATTATCTTATAAACTTGCTGAATTACTAAAACTAAATAAATTTAAAACTTATATAAAAGGAAAAATACATTGAAGCTAGGTAGATATGTGAATAGAAAAACAAAACAAAACAGAAAATCACAAAATTACTAGAATGTAAACTAAAAATAAAAAAAGAAAATTTAAAGGGTTAGTTTACCCAAAAATGAAAATTAGGCTGCGTTTTACTCACCCCCGAGGCACCTAGGTGAATATGACTTTCTTCTTTCAGACGAATCCAGTCGGAGTTATATTAAAAACTGTCTTTGATCTTTCAAGCTGTTTAATGGCAGTCAGCAGGTGTTGCATTGCTTCAATCCAAAAGAAGTGAAATAAAAAGTGCCCTTCCATTAAAAAACGCTGACCTCATACATAATTCCCCCGGAACTGCTTCTGTGTACAACTGTTGGTGCAAGCTAGATTAAAGTGATTATTGCGTTTTGAATATGGATATTTTTCTTACAAAAATGCATCGATTCGCTACAGGAGGCCTTTGTTCATCCCCCGGAGCCACGTGAGACACTTTTTATTATGGATGTGCACTTTTTATTTAACTTCTTTTGGACTGATGCAATGCAACACCCGTTGACTGCCATTAAACAGCTTGAAAGATCAAATACAATTTTTAATATAACTTTGACTGGATTCGTCTGAAAGAAGAAAGTCATATACACCTAGGATGTCTCGGGGGTGAGTAAAACAAAGCCTAATTTTCATTTTTGGGTGAACAAAAAAATGACCCTTTATAATATGAAAATAAAAGAAAATTCATAATGTTAATAAAATTTATAGTAGTGTATAAATAATACTAAAATAATACGACTCAAACCCACAAGACCAATTTACATTCACAACCTCCTAAATTTACCAAGTTATATTTCATGTACTATAAAAGGATGTTTTCAAGTATATAACTAAAAATACTTTGACAAAATACTGACAGAATTGCAATTTTCAAGGTGAAATGTTCCTTTAATTTCTTGCCCAGAGTACTTGAATTGTTGTGAAATTCTCAACTCCTCAGGCGAGAGATGTGCAGGCGAAGGTGCTGAAGCGCGTTCAGCTGGAGCAGCCAGACTCGGTGTCCGCGCAGAAGCAGCTCGCCGCAGAGATCTGCGCTGAAATCGCCAAACACTGCAGCAGCCAGCGCGGCTACGAACGAGCCGTCAAGTTCTACAAAGAGGCGCTTGTGTACTGTGAAAGTGACAGCAAGGTCAGTGTGGCCCGGATCAGTGAGTCCAGTGTGTTCTTCTGCAGGTGGATCGGTCCGACCGAGCCTGGAGCGTCAGTCAGTTTGTGTGTGTGGAGCTGCATTTGAACACGCCACAGGCTTGCATTTGATTGTAAACCATCACAAATCAATCTCTCCATGGACCATAGTAAAATAGTAAATGCGTAATGGAATACATACATATTTATTTATATATATATATATATATATATATATAATATATATATATAATCCATTATATTTTATTAAATATCTTATATATCAAATATATATATGAAATAGCAACTGTATGTGGTGAGGATTAATGTTGGATGTTTCATTGAAGTACACACTTTATAAATGAAAGGCGCTTCACCTAATTTTATTTTCTCTTTTTATTTGGAACTAGATGGACACAAAAGCATAAAAATCGTGTCACTCAACATTAAAACAGTATAAATAATATTATAAAATGGGTAGTTATGACCAGGCTTATTATATTTAACCAAAACGTAAACTGAAAGTCAAATTAAAACCATAAAAAAAATAGAATTAATATTAAATGAAATAAAATAAAATATAAAAACTTTTTTATTTCAGCTATTTACATAACTAAAACCAAAATAAAAATTAATATAAACCACATAAACGAATAAAAACAACTAAAAATGTAAATAAAATAAAAAAATCAACAAAATTACTAAAACTCTTACTAAAATAAAAACTCATTCAAAATATTAAGAAAAATATAATAGTATCTCAATACTAAAATATTTTACATTAAATTGTCTTAAAAGTGAAAATTAATTAATAATAAAATATATAAATAATAATTTGTTTTCTATTTTTTTTTTTATTGTATACAAAGCTAATTATAATCATTCAAGTACATTTACATTTATGCATTTAGCAGATGCTTTTATCCAAAGTGACTTAAAAGCAAGTGGTACATGCATAAATGTAAAAGTAGAATTTTAAGTAGTATTTTTAAAGGATTTTTAAGATCATAAAAAACATTAATTCAGTTGAATGTGGCTGGTAAAGTGTAATAGGTAGCACACTGTTATTCAGTTAATGTCAGCAGTATGAGCCTAGACTTCTTCCCAGAAAGCCTCAAGGACATTTTCGTTGCAGCGAATGCTGTTCTTTACTTAAAGTGAACATAATTTTTAATAAATGCAAGCATTAGAATGCATTCAAATAAAAATGCATGCAAATAAACAATGTGAAACTTTTAAACAGATTATAATGATTCTTTTCTAAAGCAGCACACGTTTCAGTGTCCCCTGTGAACAGCTGTGCAAGTAAATGTGTGTGTTTGTGTTTAATCAGGTGATGTTAGAACTGGCTCAGCTGTATCTTACTCTGGATGATGTCGAGGCCTGTCAGCAGCAGTGCAGTGCCATTCTGAAGAACGATCCCGTCAACGAGTCGGCTACACTGGTCAGTTTCCCTTAATCAGATACTCCTCTCTTATAAGCAGTGTACCAGTCAGATGAAGCTGGAGGCGGAAAAATCATCTTGAGTGTGTAGAGTGCAACATAGAAACGGATTTTTAGCAGCAGCTTATAAACTTTCAAGTCAGTTATGTTACATTATTTTTAAACTAGATCTTACATATTCTCCCACAGCTTACAATTTTCCATTTTTTTCTTATAGCTTTGCTAGGCAGAAATTTGGTAATCGTCTCTGTGTTTGTTGTTAGATGATGGCAGACCTTATGTTCCGGAAGCAGGACTATGAACAGGCTGTATTTCACTTCCAGCAGCTCTTGGAGAGGAAACCAGGTGTGTTGTTCATCTCCTGACCTTTCAAACGGTTACGCCGTTGTTGCAGCGGCCCCCTCAGCTTTCCTTCCAGATACTCGTATGAACCGCAGGGGAAACCTAAGCAACCAGGAAGCTGTAATGAACTCATTTAATCTCTTCCCCTAGACAACTACCCAACGCTGTCCCGCCTCATTGATCTGCTGCGCAGAGCCGGCAAACTGGAGGAGGTTCCAAGATTCCTCGAGATGGCAGAGAAACACTCATCGAGGGCCAAGTTTGAGCCTGGATACAACTACTGCAAAGGGCTCTACCTGTGGTAAGATTATAAAAAATGAAATAGAGATTTAAAAACAAAACAAAATCCAAAAATATAACAAAGGGGTCAGTAATATATACATTTTTAAAAGAAGTTAATATTTTTATTCAGAAGGATGCATTAAATTGTTCAAAAGGGCCAGTAAAGACTTTTACATTGTTACAATAAATGTATTACAGTTAGCATATCAGCATACTGTATATTTTGTGCTGGTCATGAATTAGGCCTTTATATGTATATATATATATATATATATATATATATATATGTGTGTGTGTGTATATGTATATGTGTATATATGTATATATATATATATATATATATATATATATATATATATATATATATATATATATTAGTGGTGGGCATAGATTGATTTTTTTAATCTAGATTAATCTCACTGTAATCTTGAAATTAATCTAGATTAATCTAGATTAAAATGGCTCATTTGAATTCTTGCGAAGGCATTCAAATTATGTTCAATAAGATGTACTTGTTAGTACTGATAGAGCTGTGCTGCACTCAAACATATTAGTTTGACGACGACTCTTCCCCTGCGCTACATTGCTTGGCCCGGGCATCTTCCGCATTAGCTAAGGGATGCTTTGCTTTTAGGTGGTACTTGAGACTGGAAGAACTCCTACAGTAAACTAATTCCGCATTGCACAAGTTGCAAACAACCTTACGCCTGTTTCACACATACTCCGTCTGCAGTGCGTATGCGGTGCATTTTTTTTTTTTTTTTACGCACCCATGTTAACGGATTCCAGCGTTCACGCGGTTGTGGTCCGTCAGTGTGTTCCAGGAGCGGTGCATCTGCAGCAGTGCAGCAGTCGTTTACGTACCGAGTCTATTTTTTGCTGTGCTGCATGCGCTGAATTAAAAAGACTGCGCATTGTTCGCGGTAAAATTAACATGGATTGACACGGAAATGCAGTAATTTCACAATAAATGTATACTAAATTAAAGCCTACTGTGTTTCACACGCAACACATGGGTTTTTGGCTAGGTTAAAAAAAAAACAAGAAAAAGAGCACCTTTAGATAAACGAGGCAACATGATATAGGCCTATGCACTTTTATGGAAGCAGAAAAACAAAGTTCATTAAGAACCGTGCGATTGCTTGTAATAAAGATTTAAATGCAAATGGCACGAGAGTCAAATGCATGAATAAATTTGTTTATATTTATTAAATTTAAACTAATGTCTATGATTATGAAAGATTGTTACTGTTCTGTGATAAGTCACATTATTTATTTATTTATTTTTTTTACATGGTTTGAAATATAGAATGATGAACAAATGATGTGTGGACTAAACAGCGGCGGATCAGTAGCGGACTGCAAACGCGTCCTGTGTGAAAGCACAATGAGTCCGTGCTGCTTCTGCACCACACACGTAACACACACGGACTGCATACGCATTGCAGACGGAGTATGTGTGAAACAGGCGTGAGTCTTGTCGAGGTTTTTTTTGGGGAAGCTTGGTAATTTCACAGTAGGCATACACACAGGTTCGAAGAATTCGTTCTCGCCCCCTACAGTGCAATTTGTCTAGGTATACATCCGCGCTAAACTATCACGGTGAAAGTCATCATAGCTTGCGTAGTATAGACCCAGCTCCCAACCCAACTTTGAGAATAGATTAACGGCGATATTTTTTTTATCGCCCGATAAGAGTCTTACGTTAACGCAGTACGTTTACGCCGATAACGGCCCACCACTAATATATAAATATATATATATATATATGCGCATTACATTTATCTATATATATATATATATATATATATATATATATATATATAACACACACATTCAGAAAGTTTCATAATAAGTGTTCAAAAAAGGTTTTTTTGGGGGGGAAGAAATTAAGACTTTTATTCAGCAAATATGCATTACACTTATCAAAAGTGACATTTACAAACATTTATATTTCAAATAAGTGCTGTTTCTTTAAACTTTGCAAGTAACAAAGAATCCTAAAAAAAGTTTTAATTATTGATAATAAATATTTCTTGAGCAACAAATAAGCATATTAGAATGGTTTCTACAGGATGATTTTAATATTTTAAAATTATATTCAAATAGAAAGCAATTACTTGAAATTTTAATAATATTTCACAGTATTACTGACAAAAACATTTGGGAATTATTTATATGGAATTGACTGCGATGAGTCATATGCATATGATAAATGAATGACAGTCTTAGCTTTTGATTGCTGAATTGAATGCAGTAAGGAGATGAATGTTGATCTGCTTCTCAAAGGTACACTGGTGAACCTAACGATGGGTTACGTCACTTCAACAAAGCCAGGAAGGACAACGACTGGGGCCAGAACGCAGTGTACAACATGATTGAGATTTGTCTCAACCCTGACAACGAGACCATAGGAGGAGAGGTGTTTGAGAACCTGGACGGAGACATGGGGTGCGTCCTAATCCCTTTACACTATTCCCAAGATGCATCCTGAACAGCTAATTTCACTAATTCTGCCATTATTGTACTTTGTTCTGTATAAACTGAATTTTATTGCACACATGCACTTTCACAAATGATGCATTTCATTTGTTTGTGTTCAGAAACTCTACAGAGAAGCAGGAGTCGGAGCAGCTGGCCGTGAGAACAGCAGAGAAGCTCTTAAAGGAGCTGAAGCCGCAAACCCCAGCGGGACACGTACAGCTGCGCATCCTGGAGAACTACTGTTATCTGGCCACCAAACAGAAAGCCAATGTGGAAAGAGCCCTCAACGTGTTCATTGAGATCGCAAACAGTGAGGTGTGTGGACAACACGTGACCGATATGTTAAATATACACATAACCTTAAAAGCCATTTCTCAACGTTTCTCAAAATCTCCACTTCAGTATCACTTACACTAAACTTTACAGTTTGTTGAATCCTCTTCTTTCGTGCTTCACGATGACATTCACTCAACTACACCTGAAAGTCTTGTTTGTTCTGCACAGAAAGATCATGTTCCTGCGCTGCTGGCCATGGCCACTGCCTACATGATCCTGAAGCAAACCCCTCGAGCCCGAAACCAGCTCAAACGCATCGCCAAGATGAACTGGAACATCATTGATGCGGATGAGTTTGAAAAGAGCTGGCTGCTCCTGGCTGACATCTACATCCAGTCGGGAAAATACGACATGGCAGGAGAGCTGCTAAAGAGATGCCTGCGACACAACAAGGTGATGCTGAATTCATTCAGCCACATTATATATCACAATTTCTGCTGGAAATTCAGCTGAAAAATAGAAAAGATCAGTATATTTAATAATCTGCATATTCATGAATTAATCCACATATACTAATTGAGGATGTAGAGTTATATTCAAGCCATTTTAATGCCATTTTGCATGAAGAAATTATTTTCACAGGGAAAAAAACATGTGTCAAAAGATTATCAAACATAAGTTTTAAGAGATTAATGACTACAGGGAAAATGGCTCTTTTAAGATGATCCAGTGAATTAAATCTTTTCTTTTTTATTTGCAACTTGATGGACAAAATCCATCAAAAATGTGTGCTGAAACCCTAAAACATCAAAGCTTGATTGCAAACATTTCAGAATAATCAACACATTAAAAACACTTATAGACTGACATCTTAACGTGTTTTGAAACAGTCCTGCTGCAAGGCATACGAGTACATGGGCTACATTATGGAGAAGGAGCAGTCCTTCAGAGATGCTGCCATGAATTATGAAATGGCCTGGAAATACAGCAATCAAACCAACCCCACTATCGGTAAGATAAAAGCCTCTCTGACACGCTGTACTGTTCTCATGTGTGTGTTCACATCTCTCATTGACATCAGCATGCTGTTTGTTTACCAGGCTACAAGCTCGCGTTCAATTACCTGAAGGCCAAGAGACACGTGGATGCCATAGATGTGTGTCATAAAGTGAGTACCCTAGAAATCCTGCTGTGAATATAAACATCTAAATTAGTAAATACTGTTCTAAGACCAAAAGTGAGAATCCAGCAAAATCCCATTCATTTTTTTTTTTTTTTAAAGAAAAACACATTTTTACAAAAAACATTTAAACCTTTTATGACAGACCTACATTGAACTATTCAGTGATATTTCATCTTCATTTATTTATATAGTTTAATTGCCAAAATCTATATATTTGGCAATAAATTAAAAATATATTTTATATTTAAAATCAATTATATAGTAGTTTTATATTTGTATCATCTTTATTTAAAATATAATGATATAACTTTCAATTAAATTATTATATTTAAATCGTAACTAAAAATATAAAAGCTAATAGCTTTTTATCCTGTGGATTTTTTTTGTTGGTTTTAATTTTTTTCTTGTCTCACACTCAGGTTTTGGATGCACATCCCAACTATCCACGCATCAGGAAGGACATCTTGGACAAAGCAAGAGCAGCTTTAAGATCGTGACAGATGGACCGGTGTGCTGTGTGCTGTTACTCAGTTGTGATCTCATCTGTAATTTCATATAAAGTGCATTGAGAAGTGTCAGTATAAGAAATGTTTTGATACGGCTACACGCAGTGTTTATTCAACATTAAAAACAAGCATTGATAATGGTGCAATATTTTTCCTTATGTACACAGAAATAAATAAACATTTGAAAACACTGTCCGGCTACAGATTCCACGATATATATGCACGCTCCACAGAATACTGAATCCCACAATGCTATGTGCTTGACCTTGCATTCCCAATGTGTCTCTTCTTGCCTCTTTATTTCATCAGTCTGGTAAATATTGCCTAAAATTGATTAAAAAATCCAACTGTTTTTATTTCCAAGATGATAATATTGAGTTCATGTGAAATAAATGTAGCGTACTACTGTTTGGCTCTGTTCTGGGTAGAATACTACTTCATAATGCACAGTACATGTTGTATAATATATACTCGTTTTTGAAACAGTATGCAATATGCAAGGATAAACTGCATAGCGTCATAGTATTTTCATTTATGACAAAAGGTGATGCACCTAGTTAGAGAGACCAGGGCTAGTTGTCTCACTGGTCTTGTGTGTGTGTGTGTGTGTGTGTGTGTGTGTTGTTTAATTTAATATTTTATTTTTTTTTTTTTTTTATATTTTATTTTATTTTTTTTTTTTTTTTTTTTTTTGTGTGTGTGTGTATATTCAATATAATTATTACCTTACATTATTTTTTTAATAAGGTTTACAGAATAAACTTTTAGCCTTCTAGTGTTCCAGTAACAATTTAAGTTGTGCAATAAATCCACATCAATTTGATGTCCAATAATAAACTTGAGTTTCATCAGAAGCAGTTCATATGTCAACCTCCAGCAAGACTCTGACTTTCTCACTAAGCTCTGTTACAGAGAGATGCATCAACACGAAAAGACACAGTGGGAAGTTAACTCTCCAGTATCCTACAGATGAACACTCTGAGCCTCTCTGGTATTCTTCTCTTGTCCGGTTTCTTTTCTTTGCCCTGCAAACACAGAAGCTCTTTATGAAGTCCATGTGCACGGGCACACGGTGATTAAATCCTCGGGCTGAGCATGTCTGGTGAGTGTTTCCTACAGCTACATTCTGTTTAACAGGAGTCATTTATTGTGGTAATACGTCTAAGTGAGATACTAAGTGATCTCACTGATGTCGCGAGGGATTCTGCATGAACAAAACTGTTTAGAGTCGTGGGAATAATGACGGGACCCTTCGCTTGTGGAAGATTTAGGTTTGTGTAACAAATTTTTAGAGGGAATGCAGGGTGCGAATTATGATGGGGGTCTGACTCCACTAATTAAGGTTTAAAAGACAGTCAAAACAAAAGGTCGGGGGGTCTTAAAAGTATATGCACCGTTCTTGTTGCATGTGAGTTTAAATGCATAATTAAGTCGCGTTCTGAAAGATTTTAGTAACTACAAAAGTTTAGATTCAGAGTGCGCTAAACACGCAAAGTCGCTTTCATCTGAAGTAACCATAGCAACAGTAGAGTGTCAGAGCGAGCGCTTTTATCGGTCACAAGGACTAATAACAGAGAGATCATTATAGAGATCAATGGTCGTACATCAACAAAATACACCCGGGCATTATCAATTTGTTATTTATTGTTTATTATATATTTAAAGCATATTCAAAAGGTCTTTGTTTCGTTTAAAACGTCTTAGCCGACTGCGCCCAAAAATTATTGCAATAAATTATTTTTAAAAAGAAGAGTAATTTGCTCGTGATTCGACGCTGTTTGATCGCGTTCCTGCTCCTTGTGCAACATCCCTGTAGAAATTCCTGTTTAAAAAGTATAAAAAGTAGAATTTCTTGTAATGAGGAAGCTAAAGAGGGTAGGTCAAGCCAAAATAATAAATTAATACATTGCATTACAAATTCAACATTTAATTTTAAATTTTAGTAAAGAGACGCAACAAAAAGTGTTTTTTTTTTTTTTTTTTTTTTTTTTATATTGACATATTAAATACTCAACCCTATAAGTGTAAGAGCAATATTTTTAACAGTTCAAATGTTGACGTTGCTGGACACCCTAACAGAATGAAGGCACATGTGGCGTTTACGCACGCGTTACGTCAGGCACGCCCCTTTACCTGAGAGACGCGCACCTGGATCCAACGACGCGGAAGTCCGGCTGAGATTACTTTGCCATCGCGCTGATCATCAGTTCTTCTTTGGGACAGTCGCTGTGGAAGTTCAAAACTCTTTTGGATATGAACTTACACGATATTTAAGCGCAATCGGTATGTCTCACTGTTTTTTACTGTCTCGGCTTCATAACGTTTGTTTACTGACTGTGCACTGATTCATAGTTATGGACAGATGGTGTTATTGTGCTTATAATGATTAACCCTAAAATGCCTCAAAATTACAGCTATAAAGCAATACGTGTCGAGTTAAATTGACTTTTTATCTGACATAACAGGAATAGCCTACCTCGTGTAAAGTGTCTAAATGGTCTCATTTTACCCCATTTTCAATTTTATGGAATGTTGTAAAATATTCATGTTTAGATTAATATTTAGTAAGAAAGTAAATCCCAAATTGGCTTTTTCTTTTCTCTAAATTACAGTTCTGGAACAACACGAACACAGGATTAAAGTGTATTTTCAATGACAAAACAGTTTTTTTTTTTGTAAAGAATATGCATCTAACTGGATGCATGTTGATTATTTTGACCTACATTTACAAGGGGAAACATGAACATGCATTCTAGGGTTGAAAGAACCAAAATGAACAAACAGTTTTCCCCTTTATATTGTATATGCCAAAATAATGTGAATCAAAAATGAGATGCAATTAAATCCATATTTGTTACTAAAAACATTTAGCAATTTCATTTTGCATACACAAAACCAAGCCTGGAGTTCCAAGCCTGTGAAGTTTCACACAGCAGCACACACTTGGTTGTCTGAAAAATGTTTTTAGTAAAGCATGCATCTTATTGTAAAAAAAAAAAAAAAAAAAATCGATTGACGTTATTGGCCTGTACAATATATGCATTCTAGGGTTAAAATAAATGTACAAACAAAAAAATATTCTGCTTCCTTAAATTGTGATTTTTAAAAAGATAGACAGAGCTGTCAAGTCTGATGTTTGTAATATGATTAATACTTTTCAATTGGTTAAAAGGTCCAATTATCATTTGGAAAGTTTCTGTTAAAATTCTCTCCAAGAGAATGTTTTTGAAGAAATTAAGTTCCCAAAATTACCTCTCAAGTGAAGAACGATTCCCCAGCCACCTAAAAGAGGCTTAAATATCAAAGAAAACATTTATGTTGGACGTTCAGAACTGGAGTTTGCAACTTTTCCGTTCTCAAGCGAGTTGTCAGAAGTGTTGGACTTGTTCGCGGTGCTCTGCTGCTCATATATCAGTGTTGTCTTTTTGTCCCATTCACAGGTTTGACAGCCGATTATGTTATGCACAGGGTGTGTGTCAGGTGTAGCTTTGTTTCTCACACTCTGAGTGCCGGCTCCGCCTCAAAAGAATGACGTTCTTCCGCAGGCTTCTGCGCAGACGGCTGCACCCATGGAAGCTGGCTATAGTGGCACTGGTGTTCGTGACGTTCCTGTTTCTGATGCAGCGAGAGGTGGTCAGTCAGAACCCCCAGGACGAACCCTGGCTCAAAGGGATTGTGGAGAAACGGGACGGCGTTCTTGAGATGGTCATGGGGGCGGTGAATAACTTCCGGGACGCTATGCCGAAGATGCAGATAAAAGCTCCGGTGAGGAAGCAGGATAGCGAGGGCGGCCCGGCCTGTCTATCCGGATACTACACGGCTGCTGAGCTCCGGCCGGTCCTGGAAAGGCCACCGCAAAACCCCAGCGCCCCGGGGGCTTCTGGGAAGGCTTTTCACACTGACAATCTGAGCTCATCGGAGCAAAAAGAAAAGGAGAGGGGAGAGGAGAAGCACTGCTTTAATTTGTTTGCCAGTGATAGGATCTCACTAAGCAGAGACCTCGGCCCTGATACAAGACCTCCAGAGTACGTACCACCTGTTTGCTTTATACACCTTATCACACTTCAACAGACATCTTAAAGGAATAGTTTACCTAAAAATTTTAATTAAGTGAGAATGTTTTCACCCTCAGGCCATCCAAAGATATACTGTAGATGAGTTTTTGTTCATTGGAACACATTTGGATAGATTTAGCATTCCATCACTTGCTCACCAATGGATCCTTTGCAGTGAATGGGTGCCGTCAAATGAGAGTCCAAACAGCTGATAAAAAATCCAATAATCCACAAGTAATCCACACCACTGTTTGAAACAGGAGAGAAATCTGCACAGATCAAGCTCTGTTTACAAGCAAAAACAGCCCAAAAGAGCTCTAAACAAACGTGTTGGTCGATTTTGATGTGAGAGACAACAAGAGATGGACTTTGATGGATTTTCACTGGAGGAAGCGTTATTATGGATTGTGGACTGGTATTTTGACAAGAAGCAACATTTTAAAGGTAAAACACTTTAATGATGGATTTGTTTCTTACAAATATGCAGCTTTTCACTTCACACAATGTTAACTGATGGACTGGAGTGGTGTGGATTACTTGTGATGTTTTTATCAGCTGTTTGGACTCTCATTCTGACGGCACCCATTCACTGCAAAGGATCCATTGTTGAGCAAGTGACGTAAAGCTAAATTTCTCCAAATCTGTTCCCATGAACAAATAATCTTATCTACACCTTGGATGGCTTGAGGGTAAGTAAATTTTCATCAAATTCTTATTTTTCCTTTAATGTTTGTTTTTCAGTTACAGCAGCATTTGATTGAGCGAGATGTCTGTTAAGTCTCTAGTCAGTTCATATAATAAAATATTATTGTCTTAGTGTAGTATTTTTTACAAGAATATAATCAATTGAGGTGTGCAAGTTATTATTTGGATGCAGTATCTGTTTCTTTCACTTTAATATATTCAGGGTTTTCTTCAGAAATATCAAGGAATTTTAAAACTGTATTTAATAAAATACATGGTCATACAAATTTATGAAGTGACTATATGTTTTTCTAGTTCTGCTTAGTTTTTAATGGTTTAATCTAATGAATATTGCATTCTGCGAGCCTCATTCAAGAAACTTGAGCAAAGCAGATGTGTATCAAATCATTCTTGCATAAATTCTTGCATTTAGTTCAATTAAACTATTTATGTAAGAATTGAACTACGATTTGCACAGAACTTTGTTCATGTTTCATATAGTAGTCCTTGTAAATGCAATCTCTATGACATTTAACCCAGATAAAATATATATATATATATAAAATGCAGCATCCAATAATGATGACCGTACGACAGAAAAAGTCACAAAGAAGTGGAGATTCATTAGTCATAAAGTGGGCACCCTTTATATTGTAAATGTTAAGCTGAAAGAAAAAATATATCTATACAGTCATGTTGCAACACAAATGTATTGTAAACATTTTAGAAGGTCCTTGTGTAAAACTGACATGCAATAGTGTGATCTGCTTTTTTTTTTTTTTGCTGAATCACCCTCTGATGTGTGTTATGCAACTCTGGCTATCAAAATTCAATCCAAAAGTAACATGCGGAGACCACCTCGTAGATCGAAATGGTATTATAATTCCATTGGCAGCAGAGAAAAACACAAAAATACAATGAGGTCCAAACTATCAGACTGAGATTATTTATTAACATTTTTCTAATCTAAAACATTTTAAATATCTAACAACATCATGTATTTAGTATTTGTAATGTGGCATACAAAGTGCAGATTCTAAAGTATTTTTTGAAAGAATTTTGAACATTTTAACAAATATGTTCATGTGCATAGAATCTAGAAGAGAATCTGTTCATCTGGCAGGATAATCAGGGACTCTGTGAAACTACAGACTAGCTTTTGTCCTGTTATTTAAACATGTCTACTCAGATATTGCTACAAATTACAGACTGAGACAAAGATGATCTTTTTTCTCTAACTAAACACATTTGTTCTTGCCCTTATTGCTTTACTGGGGTGATGTACATAAAACCAGAGTTGCTATTGCTCATTGTTATACAAAGTGTCACACAACACACAATTAGGAATCTGCAGAATGAAGTCCAGATGAGGACTGGTGATATAGCCAAAATAAATCTTGATATTTATGTCTTTACTCTAAAAAGGCTTAGAAGGGTGATTGTGTTTCATCATCAGTTCAACGAAAAAACTTTTATAGCCAAATAAGTTTTACTTTTTTATTGAAAGAAGTAGAATACAATAAAATCTAGTTAAAATAATTCAGATATGTAATATTATTCATGTATATGCACCAATATAAAAATACATAGTACATTTAAAAAATATAAAATTTCTGAGAAATGATGCAAATGGAATGTTGAATCAGTGTAGAACTGACTCATAATCATGGACAGATTCTGATCCTCAGAAATCAATCAAATATGGCTTTCAGATCGATTAATCCAAAATAAATGTTTGTGTTAACATAATATGTGTGTGTACTGTGTATATATGTAAAAAATTATTTGTTGGTTTAACTTAAAAAAGTAAGTAACCTGGATGCCTTACATTTTGAGTTCATTGAAATGAAGAATTTCAGTTATTACAAAGATATTACAAAAATCGAATATTTTGTTCTAAGAATTAAAGATTTTTTTTTTTAACTTGATGTTGTTTTGTTGTCACAACTTTGTTTTAAATATTGTATCAACTTATTCAAGCAATCAAGAGCATTAAGTAAACTTTCAAATTTAGGTTTACTCGACTACATATAGCTTGTTATAACAATTACCTAAAAAGTTTACATGGTTGCCTTTAAAATTATGAGTTAAATAAACTTCAACACAAGTTAACACGACATAAAAGCTTTTTGTTCACTCATTATCCTGGCATAACAGAGAGCACAAATAAACCATAATTAAAAAATTAATGTTTATTAAAACATCTACATGTTAATTATGAAATTTATGTTTATTATGTATTTATATTATTTATATATATATATATATATATATATATATATATATATATATATATATATATAATATATATATATATATATATATATATATATGTATGTGTGTGTGTGTGTGTGTGTGTAAATGAGTGTGAAAATACACTGTAAAAAAACAACATATTTTCTCGTTAATGAAACCTCTTGAGTTTTAAAAACAGAAAATGCTATTTTCTTGAAACTACATAAAAACCCATGTCAGACCCCAAATGTTGTCCCAATGAGTCAAAAACAGTTGTTTGAACAAAGAATTTCATATTCCTGAAATGTCATATGATGTGATTTCACTTTTCAAGTGTTACAAGCTGTTAGTGAATAGATAAGATACCTAAAGTTGCAAAGACTAAAGTCTCAAATCCAAAGATATATACTTTATAAAAGTTAAGACTCGTCCACGCGCTCCTAAAACACCTCGTTTAAACACACCCCACATGTCTGCGTCACTGTGTGGGAAGATTTGCATAATGCCAAATATTCACGCAAAGAAAAAAGGTGTAACTTTGATTCTCGCTGTTGCCGCTGGCTCCATGTCGTGGAGACGCTGTTTCATTGTGAAAGCGAAAATACTTTGTTTGGCTTTCCAAAAGAGGACACGACTAGAAATCAGTGGTTAAGTTGTATTTACAACACTGTTCCGGAACAGTTCAACTCACATATTCAGATGTGTGCTCCGCATTTTATGGAGGACTGTTTCCTGATCCTGGGAGAGAAGACTACAATGCCGGCACTTCTGACTCACAGTGTGTAAGTAGGTTTACATACGTACAGTATGTAAAGGATTTGCCACTGATGATTCAAACACGAGTTTTGAGCAGTGTAGAAGAGTAGCGCTTGTTGATTGTATTTTGTCGTTTCTCCGAACAAGTTAGTGTGTCAAGTGTTGAGGCCTCTAGTTTATTCTGCAATTTAGAAGTGTATCTTACATTTCTTTGCTTTGTAGGATGATTGTTATCCTCTTCACAAACATAAGCATAAGTGTCCTATAAGACTATATACTGTAGTACATATGACTATCTTATCAAGAAATTGAGTTAATAAAAGAAAGTGGTAACACTTTACAAAAAGGATCCATTAGTTAATGTATTGACTAACATGAATGAACAATTTATTGCAGTATATATTCATCTTTGTTAATGTTAGTTAATGAAAATACAGTTGTTCATTGTTAATTCATGTTAGTTCACAGTGCATTAACTAATGTTAACAAGCACAAATTTTATTTTAATAATGCTTTAGTAAATGTTGAAATTAACAAACTAAGATGAATAAATGCTGTAGAAGTATTTTTCATGCTTAGTTCATGTTAACTAAAGTAGTTAACTAATGTTAACTAATGATCCTTATTGTAAAGTGTTATGAAGAAAGTTTACTGAACAAGAAATCTTTTGTTTTCTTCATGAATGTATTGGCTGAACGAGGCATTTTGCATTGATTGAACAAACAAATTCAAATTGAGAAAACATTAGTTTTACTTAGTACAATTATTAAAATAATAGTTGAGAGAACTTAACTTTTGACCTTGAAATATTACGTTTTCTCAACAATTAATTTTACAGTGTAACTACTTGAATGAAAACATTTAAACACAAAGAAAAAAGGAAAATCAAACAATTTTGCCTTTAAGTGCTGTGACAAGTCCCGGAGAGTCAAACCCAGTGCACAACCCCTCAACGTGATACAACCCCAGATCACCAAGATGTCTTCTTCAGTTACCAGGACCACATCACTGCAGATGGATGGCGCTCACTTTGGTCACCCACAACTATAATTCCAACAGTCATGCCCTTGATGAAATCCTCTTCAGAACCTGTGTGCTTTAATAAAAATAAAGGGAAGCATTAAAATGTGCCTTTCAATAAATAAAGTAAATCAATTTACTTACAACTTTGTCCAAGCTCTACAATGTGACAGTCATTGCCGTTAAGTCTGCATAGCACTTTGATGGTTAAAACTGCAAAAGCACTTGCTGCGGTCCATCCACAAGATTGTTGAATTCTGCTGTGATCTTCAGTCATTCCAGAATACCATAAACATGAAAAGTCAGGTTTTGTCATGACAAGTTAATTTTACAATCCAGATGAGTTTTTAAATTACATAACACATGAAATTAGAACAAAAAAGCTAATTTAACACATTTGTGTCTATCCTTATTGCAGGGCTGTTTATACAAGATATTATTATTGTTACGTATGGTTTTGAACGTATGTCTAATACTGTATATTCAGGCAGCATTACAATGGGTTCCTGTGAGAGACATTAGATAAATCAGCTTATACACAGCTCTAATAGACTATTGAGATCTTTCACAAAAAAAGTTGTGGTTGTTGTATCTTTCCTCGAGTCTTTAACGTCAATGCTCTGATTTGTGAAAACTTTCACAGTGGCGTTTTGGTCAGTTAACCTTTCACTGCTTCATTAACATCACTAAATTTCACAGAGCAGTTTTGGTCAATTAACCCTTCCCTGAGTCAGTGAAATCACTATTCTAATTTGTGAAAACTTTCCCAGTGCTGTTTTGGTCAGTTAACCTTTCACTGCTTCATTAACATCACTATTCTGAACCGTGAAAACTTTCACAGTGCCGTTTTGGCCAGTTAACCCTTCACTGCTTCATTAACATCACTAAATTTCACAGAGCAGTTTTGGTCAATTAACCCTTCCCTGAGTCAGTGAAATCACTATTCTAATTTGTGAAAACTTTCCCAGTGCTGTTTTGGTCAGTTAACCCTTCACTGATTCATTAACATCACTATTCTGATCCGTGAAAACTTTCACAGTCCGTTTTGCTCAGTTAACCCTTCACTGATTCATTAACATCACTATTCTGATCCGTGAAATCTTTCACAGTCCGTTTTGCTCAGTTAACCCTTCACTGCTTCATTAACATCACTATTCTGATCCGTGAAAACTTTCACAGTCCGTTTTGCTCAGTTAACCCTTCACTGATTCATTAATATCACTATTCTAATTCGTGAAAACTTTCAGTGCCGTTTTGGTCAGTTAACCCTTCACTGATTCATTAACATCACTATTCTGATCCGTGAAAACTTTCACAGTCCGTTTTGCTCAGTTAACCCTTCACTGATTCATTAACATCACTATTCTGATCCGTGAAAACTTTCACAGTCCGTTTTGCTCAGTTAACCCTTCACTGATTCATTACATCACTATTCTGATCCGTGAAAACTTTCACAGTCCGTTTTGCTCAGTTAACCCTTCACTGATTCATTAATATCACTATTCTGATCCGTGAAAACTTTCACAGTCCGTTTTGCTCAGTTAACCCTCACTGATTCCATTAATAACTATTCTAATTCGTGGAAAACTTTCACGTTTTGTTAACCCTTCACTTCATTAACATCACTATTCTGATCCGTGAAAACGTTTCACACTCCGTTTTGCTCATTATACCCGGCTCAGTTAACCCTATATCACTATTCTAATTCGTGAAAACTTTCAGTGCCGTTTTGGTCAGTTAACCCTTCACTGATTCATTAACATCACTATTCTGATCCGTGAAAAATTTCACAGTGCAGTTTTGGTCAGTTAGTACAAAAAAATTAACAGACACATCTTTTGACTTCAATAATGTATTAATAAATGCTGAAATTAACAATAACTAAGATTAATAAATGTTTTACAAATATTTTCATTGTTAATGTTAACATAATTTACCTATGTTAATAAACAAAACCTTTGAAAAATGTTACCATTATTTTTTTATATATATATTTTTTATTTGTATTTATATTTCAGTAAATGTTTATTTTATTTCAAGTAACTTTTAGTTTTTTAGTCTTTAGGAAACTTAATGGCCAAACCGACATCTGTTGGATAAAACATCCTCCCCTTTCCTTCATTTCTTTGTCTGTCTCTCTTTTCCTCTCACAGATGCATTGAACAGACTTTCAGACGCTGTCCACTCCTGCCAACCACAAGCGTGATCATCGTCTTCCACAACGAGGCGTGGAGCACTTTACTGCGGACTGTCTACAGCGTCCTGCACAGCTCCCCTGCTCTGCTGCTCAAAGAAATCATCCTTGTGGATGACGCCAGCTCTGACGGTAACTCACCTCTAGCCTGCAGCCCCACCAGACCACCCGTGTGTTTTAATGGGCGTCCGGTTTCACTCAAGCAACCCGCTTTACTAAATTCTTGTAGGCCTGCTGACACGCGGCACTCGTGAAGCAGGTTACTACAGGAAACAGAGCTGTTTGGGAATGTTCTCAGAGGAGTTTTGCTCAGCTGGTGAAGGGGTTCTGAGGTATAGAGGGCTATCAGCAGACTCTTAAAAACCAGATTTTTGACAGGTGGACAAAAAAATGCAAAGAAGAAAATGAGCATTAGAGCAATGGCTCCCAACTGGTTTTCCATCAGAAGCCATATTTGACATTAGACCTCAAGTGGCAACCAAACACTGTACAAAACTGCTTGGCAAAACCGAAGTGTCTTTATAATCATATTCTGAAATTTGGTGGTGCATTAATTAGTGTTAATGGTAACACTTTACAATAAGGTTCCATTTGTTAACATTAGTTAAACAAAGATAAATAAAAACTGTAACATATGTATTGCGCATTGTAAGTTGATGTTAGTTAATGCATTAACTAATAGGACCTTATTGCTAAGTGTTACCATTTCAATTTCAGTAATGTGGAAATGCATATGATTTTTCTAAGCCAACTAAATGTTTCTCAGCAACTAAAACATATTATGGTTGTCACACAATTCCATTGTCTGCTTTCTTTCACCTTGTATAGTTTTAGTCATGGTTTTTGAGGATGAGTGTGTGTTGCACAACCTGTCAACTACATTTGACTAACTTTGAATGGAAAATGAGTTGGCACCAAAATATCAGTTGGGCGTAAAATTGACATTAACAACAAAAAACATTTTTTCCCCTTTGTTTTAAATGTTAATGAGTCTATTTGCTTCGCTAAATATGCACAATTACACTGTGGTCAAAAGATTTGGAGTTGGTAAAGTTTTTTATATTTTTGAAAGAAGTATCTTCTGCTTACCAAGCGTGCATTTTATTTGATCATTAAAATCATTTATTATTATTATCAATGTTAAAAGCAGTTGTGATGCACAATACTTTTTTGGAAACCTTGACACATTTTTTTTTTCTGGATTTTTTTTGATGAATATGAATGTTCAAAAGAACAGTATTTATTTGAAATAGAATTCTTTTGCAACATTATAAACATCCTCGCTGTCACTTTTGATCAATTTAACGCATGCTTGCTGACTGAAAATAATGATTTTCTATGAAAACACTAATAGTTTTTTTTGAATGGTACTATATATGGTTAGTTGCATAACCACTGCGTTAGATCTCACCTATCTGTTCCTCTGGCTGAATCATTCAAGGACTGCACTTTCTCTTTTGGCTGCTCGCCATGCGAGAAATGAAAGCCAGGGAATTGGCTTTCAACTATGCTTTAACGCTCCCTCTTCTTTTAATTTCACCCTCCTTCTCGCTTTCTCAGGCAATTCCAGCTTCTGTTGAGAAAGACCAGTCTTGTGTTTGCAAGTCCCCACCCCCAGAGGCAGCCAAAACCTACAGGACACCCCGCTGCGCTGCTGTGAATCATTTTAGCTGGTTTCAGCAGGCAGGGTTTTACACCTTTACTCTTATATGAATCTGAGGAGGATAATACATTTCATGTGATATCATAAATCACAGTGTCTGGTTTGGGAAAGCCACTCTTAAACTGCAACTTCCTTAGTGACTCATAATTTAAAGTAGTTAAACGGTCAAGAAACCCTCCCTACTGATTAAAAAACTGTTTAACAGCCTAAGGCCGCATAACCGCTGGTCTGTTGTGATGGTTTATGGGGTTATTTTCAAGGTCTTGTTATTTAGTCAGACAGAGAGACCAGTTTAAAGACTAACAAATCAGTTTCGACCAGTTTTAAGCTTCTTTTGTAGTATAGCTATAATATTCTAAGTTTAATGTAGCTTAAAGGCTCTTTTTAAGCCATTGTTTACTCCCTCAAGTTGTTTTAAACCTGTATGAGTTTCTTTCAGCTGTTGAACAACACAAAAGAAGATATTTTGTAGAATGTTGATAACCAAACAGCTGAAGGTCCCCATTGACTTCCACAGTATGGAAAAAAATACTATGGAAGTCAATGGCTACCATCAACTGTTTGGTTACCAACATTCTTCAGAATATCTTCTTTTTTTGTTCAACAGCAGAAGAAAGTCATACAGGTTTGGAACAACTTGAAGGTGAGTGAAATATGAAAATTTTCATTTTTGAGTGAACTATTCCTTAGACTTTTGTACAGAAATCCAACAGAGTCGTTGTTTTAACAAGTTTCAAATATTCCATCGGTCTGTGCAACCCAGTTTGATTTCAGTTCAGTTTAGTGCTGTCATGTGCATAACATAAGTGACACTTTACTTTGAAGTTACAGGTTGCATCACTATTTTTAGCTAGTTACTCCTCAGTTCTGTATAATGTATAATATTATGCCATAGTGCTGGTCAGTGGTTTTGCCCTGAGGGCTGCTGGGAGACTGCAGACTCATGAAAGGAGATATTTATGCTTTATGAATACATACACACCCATATCTACTAGATTAAAGGTAGTGCTTGAGCTTTGTCCTGCTCCTTTGCTAAAAGAGTATCATTATGTCTTGTATCCCAGCATACTGAATCTAAAACATACCCTGACAGATTACTGGATCAGTTTGAAAGCAAAACATTCAGTTTAATCACAAACCTTTTTTAAAAGTAACACTTTCTGAAGAAGTTGGAAGAGCACATATTGACATGATTATATAAGTAAAATAAATCTGAAATATGCTTGATACTTAATAAGCATAGAAATACTTGAATAAGCATAAAACACACACACACACACACACACACACACACACACACACACACACACACACACACACACACACACAAATACATGTTGCTGTTCAAAAGTATGGGGACAGGAAGATATTTTAATGTTTTAAAAGAAGTCTCTTCTACTGCAAGGCTGCATTTGATAAATAAATAAATAAATAAATACGGTGAAAATTGTGAAATATTTTTACAGTTTAAAATAACTGTTTTCTATTTGAATAAATTTTAAAATGTAATTTATTCCTGTGATGCAAACTGAATTTTCAGCATCATTAATTCAGTCTTCAGTGTCACATGATCCTTCAGAAATCATTCTAATATGCTGATTTGCTGCTCAAGAAACATTTCTGATTATTATCAGTAGTGAACATATGTATTTTTTTCTGGAAACCATGATACATTTTTTCTTCGATGAATAGAGAGTCAAAAAAAATATTATTCAAAATAGAAGTATTTTGTAATATTATAAAAGTCTTTACTGTCACATTTTATCAATTAAACGCATCCTTGCTGAATATAAGTATTAATTTCTTGAAAAAAAAAAAAAAAAAACTAACCCCAAAATATTAAATATTTATAATAATCAGTTGTCTCATTTCATCCGCCATCTGGATGGATTTGCATTCTGAGGTCCCCTTCTCCTTGAAAGAATAAATGCCTTATAATTTTGCGAAAAGAAAATAATTATTGACTGTAAAATGCACAAACACGCATTTCTGTTTCTCGCAGAGCGACTTAAGGACGAACTGGATGAGTATCTGAAACAGCTGCACATTGTGCGTGTTGTGCGTCAGCAAGAACGAAAAGGGCTGATCACTGCGCGGCTCCTCGGGGCCTCCATGGCCTCGGGCGAATCTCTCACATTCCTGGATGCCCACTGTAAGTCAAACGAGCAAATCACTCCCCATCCAATGTGCTGCATTCACATTAACAGGGTTTGTCTCTTAATAAAACACTCTTTATAACAAGCCTGTGGTCAGTTAGAGCTGCCCAGCACTGGAAAGAACCTGATGCTTTTTAATTTTAGGCTTGTTAAACATTGATGGTGTTTTTAGAAACTGTTTGTGTCCTCTGCTGTTGTGGTTGACTAGGAGGCGGTCAGCCAGGATGCAAAAGTTGCTCAAATTAATTTAGAAGACAGTCTTATTTATGTGTTAGGGTGTTGTACGTTGAAGTAAATGAGAGTAAGAGGTGATGGTGTAGCCCAAGGCCAGAAATGTACTCGAAGATACTTATACAGATTTCAAAGTGATTTTTATCATGCAATTCCTGCTTGGTTTGTTTAGGTGAATGTTTCCACGGATGGCTTGAGCCGCTGCTGGCCAGGATAGCAGAGAACTCCACCGCTGTAGTGAGTCCCGACATCACCACCATTGACCTGAACACGTTTGAGTTCATGAAACCCTCACCGTACGGACAGCACCATAACAGGGGGAATTTCGACTGGGGCCTTTCCTTTGGCTGGGAGACTCTTCCGGATCACGAGAAACGGAGACGCAAAGATGAGACGTACCCTATTAAGTAAGGAAATGCTTAGGTTTACAATAAAAGGTTTGCCAAAAAAAAATAAACATGCCAAGACTTACATCACCTTTCAAAAGTTTGGGGTTTTTAATGTTTTGAAAGTCTCTTTTGCTCACTGAGGCTGCATTTAAATGTTAAAAAAATAGTAATATTGTGAAATATTATTACAAATTAAAATAAGTCCTTTCTATATGAATATATTTTAAAATGTAATTTATTCCTGTGATGCAAAGCTGAATTTTCAGCATCATTACTCCAGTCTTTAGTGTCACATGATCTTTCAGAAATCATTCTTCTTTTGTGTTCAGGTTTGAAACCGCATGACTATTCTTTAAATGATTAGAATAAATAGATTTGATAATGCTCAGAAGCTCATTGGATTTTGTTGTTGGTTTTCCTTTTAAATGTTTTTTTTTTTTTTTTTTTGTCCATGCACACACAAAACACAAATTTTCTGTCTAATGAAAAAACATTTAAAGAAACATTTACACTGTACTCGCATTTGCCCTCGCAGGACGCCAACATTCGCAGGGGGACTGTTCTCCATTTCCAGAGATTATTTCTACCATGTAGGAAGCTATGACGAGGAGATGGAGATTTGGGGAGGAGAAAAT